>NW_025900870.1:300000-559445 GCF_022539505.1 Lolium rigidum | reverse complement strand
TCGGCCATGGCAACTTTTCTTGTAGTGTGAGCCAGCAGCGTTTCAAACGTGGCATGAGATCGAAAGAAAAAGGCAAGTGACCAAATATCAGGATCCAAAGATAATTCAAGAAAAGAAACTTGATTGTACATAGAGGCTGACATGTGGGACCTATGAGCCAGCAGATTCCTCAACGTTTCAAAGGCGGCAGGGGATCAAAAGAAAAAGGAAATTGCCAAAAATCAGAGGGTGAAAAAACCAAGAAAATGAACTTTTATAGTACATAGAGGATGACATGCGGGTCCCATGAGCTAGCAGGTTCCTCAACGTTTCAAACGTGGCATGAGATCGAAAGAAAAAGGCAAGTGACCAAATATCAGGATCCAAAAATAATTCAAGAAAAGAAACTTGATTGTACATAGAGGATGACATGCGGGTCCCATTTAGCAGCCAGCGGTATCACCGTTTGAGAGGCTGCACGGGATCGAAAGAAAAAGGCAAGTGACCAAATATGAGGAGCCAAAAATAATTCAAGAAAAGAAAGTTTTATAGTACATAGAGGATGACATGCGGGTCCCATTTAGCAGCAGCGGTATCACCGTTTGAGAGGCGGGACGGGATTGAAAGAAAAAGGCAAGTGACCAAATATGAGGAGCCAAAAATAATTTAAGAAAAGAAAGTTTTATAGTACGTAGAGGATGACATGCGGGTCCCATTTAGCAGCAGCGGTATCACCGTTTGAGAGGCGGCAGGGGATCGAAAGAAAAAGGCAAGTGACCAAATATGAGGAGCCATAAATAATTCAAGAAAAGAAAGTTTTATAGTACATAGAGGATGACATGCGGGTCCCATTTAGCAGCAGCGGTATCACCGTTTGAGAGGCGGCAGGGGATCGAAAGAAAAAGGCAAGTGACCAAATATGAGGTGCCAAAAAAACTCCAAGAAAAGAAAGTTGATTGCACATAGAGGATGACATGCGGGTCCCATTTAGCAGCCAGCGGTCTCAACGTTTCCAAGGCGGCAAGGGATCAAAAGAAAAAGGAAGTAGCCGAAATCGGGGGTCAAAAAAATCCAAGAATAGAAAGAATTTTGGTTCATAGAGGATGACATGCGGGACCCATGATCCCGCATCGTAAACGGCTCGATCGGAGAACGTTGAACAAGATGGCGCGATCGAGAAAAAACAATGCCGAGAGGCTGCCATCCGGGCCCTACATCCCTCGGCGGTGCGGATTTGCGTTGACTCGGCCGGCGAACCCGAGATTTCGAGATGCACCACGTCCCGGGCCACCATACGCGACGTTTTGGCCGTTTTCGTCGGGCTAGGTGGCCTCAAAAACGAGAAAAAAACGTTTTGACATGCACAACGGAGAGACCAAAAATCGTCGGCCATGGTACACCAGCAACCACGGCGCGACTTCAACTTCGTCGGCCATGGCAACTTTTCTCGTAGTGGTTTGGTCCTTCTCACCTTAGGTACGGAGAAATCTGCGGTTGCCCTCTACGATGGCGTGGGCGACCATGCACTACGCGTCCTCGGCCCCCCAGGTACCCGCCCCTTATGCTCCTCTTTGTCCCGTTCATCTTCTCCCTCTGGCTTCTTTACTGTTTTCACTTATTGTGGTTCTGTTCATCTTCTTCTTCAGCACAATATAGGGTATAGTTTGCGTGTCTGAAACATATGATGTACCGCAGAGGAGGTGGTGCGTCGGCAGGTTCAAGTGGGTCACGCTCTGGATTGGCGGTGGCATGAGCTCTGACGCTGCGTGAATCATAGACTCGGCAAGCAGCAGCTGGCTTTGGCGAGGATGGAGAAAGAAGGTCAGTGCCCACGGCTGAGCCTTTTTCCCCTTCCCTGGTTCGTTCCTATTCTTGAGCTTGGCTGTGTATTCGAGGTTTAGTGCCTATTTCTAGATTGGCGGTTTAAATGAGCCATGTAGATTGTTTGAAGATTGATTTTAAGGTGAGCCATGGGTTCTAGATCGTACCTATGATAAATTTGGGGGTTTCAGGTTTCCACATAGATCTATCCATCTCTTTCAATCTGCAACGATATTGTGGTTAAGTAAAATGGTGGAAAAAAGGGAAAATCTGGCCAGTTTGAGAAAAATACATGGATATCATCATACAGTTATAATGTTCCGAATGGTTTCAGAAACATCTTTGCATTTTCTTCCAATTTGTTAACAATGAAGAGTATGTTCATGTAGACCTGTACTGTTGTTTTTCTTTTTAGTATAGTGAGAGGTATTTATGCCGATTCAGTTGGACTGTTTGTACTTCTTCATTACAGATCCCTGGTAGTGTCCCTTGCAGATTTTGTGATTGACTTTTTCTGATTAGCAGATTATTTTTCACCATCTGTGTAGTCCTTTTACATGAAGAATTTATTATTTTGGAGCTTGAGAGATGAACAAGAATTTTAGAGGCAACAATACTGAATATATCTATTGTAGGCCCGTTGAGTGATCAACCTGGCCTCTTTCTTTACAACAGGTTTCTGTTGCCATTGTTTTCATTGAGGTTTGCAGTCCACCAATCTATTTACCGGGCACAGATGAATCTATTCTGAAGTGTGGAGAGATATCACACTCTTCTTCCTTTTCTGGTACATGGGTGCTTTCGATTGAAATGCTCATTTGTTTCTTTGAGTATCCATCAGTTATTTGGACCTTCTGTGATCTCTGTGTTTACCACTTGATTTCAGTTTACAGAGATTTATTTATGTTTGTAGTGATGTAGCCCCGCCTATCGTCGAAACTACATCATGGCCAACGTTTCCCCCAAGAGAACCAATGACCCGAGACCGAGTGAAGTCCATACATGATAAGGTGAATTCACTCCTCTCTACACTTGAACTCGACATAACCTTGGACGGATTGCTACCTCATATCTATGTCTATGTGTCATTAGGTACCAATCTCGCCAAGGACCCAAAGGGAGCGTCAAGGAGCCGAGGAGAGGGAAGCCACATGGTTCATGGAAGAAGAAGAAGAAGAAGAAGAAGAAGAAGAAGAAGGGAAGACCAAAGAGAAGGAGAAGAAGTGCTCCAGCCCGCCGGCCACAGCACAGAGCCCAAGACTCGCCGCCTCCAACAGGCCGGCAAGATCGCCGCCATGGCCGGCACTGCCGCCCAAGCAAGACCGGCACCGCCGGCCCCACCGGCACCGCCGCCCGAGCACGCCGGCACCGCCGGCCCCATCGAAGTCAACTTCATCTCAGCCCGTCTATTTATCATCTATGGTCACCACTACTTTATTGTAATGCCCCTTTTACCCCCGGACGGATCTGGGCCTATATATAGCTCATCCCTCTCCCCAAATTAGGGTTAGACAAGATGATAGCTTAAACATGACTTTGAGCTTTGTCTCCCTAGGGTTTCATCCCTCTGTAATCAAGGCAACCCTTGTTGTTGATTTGGATATTGTTGAGTGAGATTCTAGTGCAAGTCACTCTCTCTCCCTCACCAATCTCTTTTCTCCAACACCAATCTCTCACCTCGGAATTCTACCGCGCGTCTCTTCCGGGTTGATTCTATTGGCGTGGTCCATCGAGCCACGAGGGTAAGTATCGGTTGTATCGGGTTGGTGTGCGTGCGTGAGTCCTCGTGTTCTTCGTGTTCATCGTGTTCTTCGCGCTCTCCCACCTTTTCCCCTTTGGATTTCGGGTCAACCGCAAGATCGGGCCACACACGGGGTCTTAGACCTCATCATATGGTATCAGCAGCCTTTGGTTTCCGCGGATCTGACCCCCCACCCATCCAATTTCGTCTCTAAAAATTTTTTCCCCCAAAATAGCCCTAATTTGCCTCTTGACCGATCTGTGATTTGGTTGCGTTTTGAGTGGTTTTGGTCCATGGATTTCGTGTTCCTATGGTAGATCTACATCTTCCCCAATTTTCACAGCTCAATTCCTTGTATTCTGCTCCGAATCGACGATTTTCTCCTCATATTTCCGCTGCGTGTTCGTCCTGTTCGTCCAGTTCGTGGTTGACCGGCACTGCCGGCCCGTTTCACCGGCACCTCCGGCCCACCGGCACTGCCGGCCCGTCCCGCGCGGCACTGCCGCTGGCCTTCCTCCGCTCACGCTGCTCCCGGCCGCCCACCACCTCCGCACGCCCAAGCCGCCGCGCACGCCGCCGCCTCCCGCCCAAACCAGACCACCACCACCAGCTGCCACCGCCCCGCCCCTGGCCCCGCCTCCGCTCGAGCAGCAGCAGCCGGCCGCCCCAATCGCCTCGCACGCACAGGCCACGCGCCGCGCAGCCTCGCCCGCGCAAGCCACCACTGGCCATCTTGCCTGCCCCGCGCGCACATCCAGCATCTGCCTTGCAAGCGCGCCCACGCCCAGCATCCACGCCTGCGCAAGAAATCGCAGCAGTATCCACTCACCGGCAGTGCCGGCCGAATCTACCCGGCAGTGCCGGCCTACGCACTCCGGCAGTGCCGCCCGTCCCACCCCGGCAGTGCCGGCCCTGACTGTCTACGCTGTTCAAGTTTCGGCCAATTCTGACTCCACTTTTTGCTCCAAATTTTGACAACTTTCCGGCGCCCGTTTGATCCCAAACTTTCACAGTTATCCCTTTTCATATTGACTCTAATTTAGACACCATTTCCGAAATTTTCCGACTCCGAAATTTTGACACCTTCGATCGCTCGTCGTGACCCAAATTTTCGGGCATTGACTTATTTTGCTCGGTTTCCGTTTTGGAGTGCAAGGATTGTCTTTCGAGCTTCCGCGTCTACATCAACACCGCGGCGACACCTTCGGCACCCCGGACTCCGGCGCAACTACGACACCATCGTCGCCATCCTCGCAAGTTGTGTGTTACGACACCGCCTAACTTTTCATCTAGGTATAACTTGCTCCCCACCGTGTAGCCCCTCTTCCTTTTGCGATCTATCCTACGAGCATTGCTTATCGAGTGTTGCGAGACATTGCACGTGGCCCCGATTGTGAGGTGTGTGTGTCGTGTGGAGTAAAGCTTCTAAGCAAAACTCGTGTGGCAAGATAGCAAAAGCGAGCTAACGCTAACATAGTGCGAGAAAAAGCCGCCAAAATACAAAAAGAGCACAAGTGTGCATAGTGCCATCATACATACCAAAGTGTACAAAGCGCCACCATAGATACAAAAGAGTGCAAGTGCCACCAAATACAAAAGAGGGAAAAGCTTTTAAGCAAAAGAGAGAAAACGAGAAGAGAGGCCGCGTGCAAATCTTGTTGTCTCTTCGTTGCAACCAAAGCTTTGATCTCTTCTTGTGTTAGTGTGACATCGAGCACCCTTGCTTAAGGGCTTCATACACTTTTCCGCTCACTTTTGGTTGCACTAACCCCGCTTATCTCGTGTGTGTGTTCCACAACTTTTCCGTGTTTTCGTGATCACCATTTGGACATTTGATTTCGTTGGACTTCACCCACTCTTAACAACAAACTTGATTTCGGATTTCGTCTTTTGGCTTTCCACCACACTCACCTACCACCACATTTGCTAGCTTTTGCGTGTGTCTTTGTGTGAGTGCCCGATACAATTGTTCTAACTCTCGGTTTGTTGGATCACCTCAATCTTGTCATACCACGGTAAGATTGCGAGGTAGTGTTCTTCCACTAACATACACCATATAGATACCATCGTGCTAACATGGATAGCGAAGATGAAGATACGGAGGAGTACACGGAGCACTTCGAGGAGGATTCCTCTTCAAGCACCGCGGATGTGGAGGAACATGTGGAGCTCTACTCCGACTATGGCTCCCCAAGCATCACCAACATCTCCGACATCGAGGAGCTCGACAACGACCATGGCTCCCCAAGCATCATCGACATGGACGACATGGTGGAGCACCACTTTGAGGACGACTTCGACGAGCTCTACATCGACAATGGCTCATCAAGCATGGACGACATGGTGGAGCAATGCCACGCCTACGACATCGACACCATGGCGGAGCCTCACCTAGTCACCTACTTGGCCAATGGGGCTACATATGAAGATAGATGATGAGGACATCCCATCTCTTGATACAACCACTGTACCTACAGCCACACAAATACAAGGACCAATCACTCGAGCTCGTGCCAAACAACTTAACTATCAGGTACTTTCGTTTCTTGGAACAATTCCTCACATACATGAGAATATGATGCTGCCTAAATCAGATATGTTTGTTACTCTTAGGAATGATGGACCAAGCATGGATGAGGAGGACAAGCATTGGAGCATGATCACGCATGGAGGAGATGGCAAGCAAGCGTTTGAGGATTGAAGATGACGCCGCAAGTGGAGATTTCAGAACTTTGAAGCCACCATAAGAAGAGATGAAGACATGGGCGAAATATAGAGTTTCCCACTTCATAATTTCGTCCATAGCATGTTATGGTGCTGCGTCACCTTTAGTTTTGGGCCAGGCCCATGTCATTTTCGGAAGAATTAAGTCAGCCACTTTTTAGAGTCCGTATTGAAGGGGGAAAGGCCTTCTAGGGTTTGGTTCGGCCACCACATGTATGGCTGGCCGAAACCCCACCTTTTCCTCCTTTAAATACCCCCATAGCCGTCACGTTTAGACTCGGATTTTGATTAGATTAAAAGTTAGCCATTGCCGCAACTCTCGTGTACTTCTTTTGAGGCCAACGCCCGAACAAGACCGACTATTCGGAATCCCACCTTTGTCAATAAAGCTTTCATCTTTCATCCGCAATATTCTGATTGCATCATTAGTTCTTACTTGTTCTCGATTTCAAGTAGGAATTAAGACCCTCGTCGGTCGGCCGATCGTGCTCCCGCAAGATCAGCAACTCCCGGAGATTGTCCTAGCGATTGCATTGGCGCACGAGCTTTGCACGTGTAGTCGGATCGTCAAGCACGAACTCCACCAACAAATCGAATTATCCTCGTCTCATCGAAAGATCGGCCACCTTTGCCCTATCAAGTGGTATCAGATTTCAGGTTGCTCGGTGAGATTTACTGTTTTCCTAGTGTAGATTGCATCTGCCATCATACCCATAAACCACGAAAAAGCCAAAAATACTGTTAGGGTTTTTAGATCATATCGTCCCATAAACCCCCTCCACGCCTTGCATTGTCTTTTCAGTTTTGCATAGTTGAATTTGTGTCTGCATCTTCGTGTCGAGTTGCTGGTCTTAGCGTCTAGTTCCCTTAGAGTTTCGAGTTCTGGTCATATTGGTCACGCCGCCGCCGCCACTCGCACCATACGCAGATCTCCGCCACTTCCATATACACCCTGCCATATACTTCCGCCCCTGCCATATACACCCTGCCATATACTTCCGCCCCTGCCATATACACCCTGCCATATACTTCCGCCACTGCCATATACACCCTACCATATACTTCCGCCACTACCATATACACCCTGCCACATACATCCGTATCCCCCATATACCCTGTGTTCTGTCGCGACACGCGATCTCGTGCTCGTTTCCCCGCCGCGACACAGCCCGTGTAGAATTAGGTTTTATTGTTTTTCCTACTCAGCCGTTACCTTCTAATATCATCTTGCGCTGCGAAAAATTTCCGTGAGATAAGTTTCGGCCGCCAAGAAAGAATTGGAAGGAGAGCAAAAAAAAAAAAAAAAAAAAATTTCTGGCTACATTGGTTTTTCAACTTGGCGATCACTTTTCGCCACTGGCCGTTATAGCGACATTTTTTGGCGCCTGCGCGCTTTTCAGAGCACTTTCCAGAAATTTCGACAAATTTTTTTTCTGAGGCTACACTGTTTTTAGACCTTGGGGATCAGTTTGAGACACTTGCTATCATAGTGATTTTTCGCACCTCGCGTCGCCACCTCATCGCTGCTAGTTGCTTGTGTGCCGCGCCGTGACCTCGTTAGTGTTCTAGGCTCGCGTCTCTAGTACGGTCTAGCCTAGGACCAGCACAGCATCGTTGTTGAGCATACTCTTCAATACCGCATCGCTGTTTTGACAATTGCCGTTTTTGCTACCATATATAAGCCATCCTACAGCTCCACATATTGTCTCCACGTGCACCGTGTCGACCCCGTGTAATCGCTTTGGCAATCTTTGGAGAAGCTGATCTTTGTTGGTTGCCGTATCACCTTCCTCCCGTTTGGTAAGAACTTGTAAGAGCTTTGTATTTTGCTTGACGAATTGCGCGTTAACCACCATATTCCGTAGTTTCTAGTGCATATACATTTGTGCTTTTTGAGTACTAACCATGTCAAAGACCTACACCGGCCGCTGTTGACCCGCCAAGATGACGAGTGAGGAGTTGCATGCTCACTTCACCCACCTTTGGGTGGGCATGCACGCGACACCGAGGCGCGCATTGGTGACGTAGATGCCAAACTCACCGACGCGCCGGACAAGCCGGATGGCCTCGAGGCAGCTTTCAACACCAAGCTCGACGCCAAGTTCCAGGAGTTGTTGACTCGGTTACCGCCGCCTCGCGCCAACGTGCAACGCCGCGCACGCCGCGTTCCTCGTGCGGACATTCCGGCAGTACCGCTCTCCGCCGCAGCCAGCCGCACATGACGCGCCTCTCGATGAAGGCTACGAAGATTATGAAGGGGACGCGGACGAGCAGGTAGATGAGAACGCATCGGAGGACGAGGAAGTCCAACAACTCGCACCTCGGTCGTCCACGCAGACTCGAGCCGCCACGCTCGACCACCTCCACGCCCGTACGTAATGATGATGATCATGTTGCTAAACTCGAAGCTGAATATTCCGCCATTTGAGGGTAGATATAATCCCGATGCATATCTTACATGGGAATTGGAAGTAGAACAACGCTTTGCATGTTTAAAATACCCCGATCACTTGCGTGTTAGTGCCGCTACTTGTGAGTTCACTGCATTTTGCATCTATTTGGTGGTCTCGAATATTGTAGAACACATGCAAAGAATATTCCCGCTACTTGACCTGGGTTAAAACTTGCTATGCGTACTCGTTTTGTTCCTCCACATTATCAACGTGATTTGCTGAAAAAATTGTCTCGTTTAGAACAAGGAAAAAATTCTGTAGAAGACTATTATCAAGAATTGCAAACTCGGCATGATTCGCTGTGGTATTGTAGAGGATAATGAGGCTATGCTTGCACGTTTTTTGGTGGTTTGAATAAAGAGATTCAGCATATTTTAGATTATAAGGAGTACAACACTATTACTCGCTTGTTTCATCTTGCTTGCAAAGCCGAACGTGAAGTGCGGATCGCCAACCACCATGGAGAAGAGCTAATGTTTCGCAGGTCGTACATCGTCATGGTCTCCGCGACAATCAGCGCCACAATCTCGTGGTACTCGCACCAGCACCTACTACCTCCAAGTACACCGCGCCCGCATCACGAGCACCTCCTCGCCTCCACACCAACACCATCGGCCGGTCCTCCTCGGAGTTCATCTTCCATGGCCTCCACGGGGAAGACGCACGACATTCAATGTCGCAAATGCTTGGGATTTGGTCACATAGAGAAAGAATGCAGAACCAAGCGTGTGATGTTGGTGCGTGAAGATGGCGAATATGATTCTGCAAGTGACTTTGATGAAGATACATTGGCCCTTATTGCTGCACGTGATGGTGCCAACTCTGATTCTGAGAGAGAGATGGAGGTAATGGAAGCTGACACTCGCCGATCAAGATAGGAGCTTAGTTGCACAAGCGTGTGTTGAGCGTGCAATTGAGCAAAGCTGAGCATGATCAACGCCACAATCTGTTCCAAACAAGAGGCGTTGTAAAAGAGCGAGCTATAAGGATCATCATTGATGGAGGGAGCTGCAATAATCCGGCTAGCGTTGATATGGTGGAGAAGCTTTCTCTTCCTACAAGACAAGACACATCCATACTACATACAATGGTTTGAGAGCTCTCGAAGCTCAAGGTAACAAGAACTACACGTGTGCATTTTACCATTGGTACATATTCTGATTTTGTGGATTGTGATGTTGTACCTATGCAAGCTTGTTCTTTGTTACTTGGTAGACCTTGGCAATTTGATAGAGAATCTGTTCATAATGGTAAAACTAATCAGTATTCTCTTATGCATGATGGAAAGAAAATTGGTCTCAAACCTATGACTCCCGAACAAATACTAAAAGATGATCTTGCTAGAGCTAGTAGAGTAAAAACGAGGAGAAACTTAAGAGTGAGAATCAGATTGTTGCTGCAGATTTGTTCCACCTAAGACTAATACTAAATCTGATTCGAACCATGCTACTGAAATTCGTTTGAAAAATCCTTGTTTGCTTGCTAGCAAATCTGATATTGCTGAACTTGATGTGAACACTACTCAATGCTATGCTATCATTTGCAAAGAAGTTCTATTTTCATTTGAGGATATGCCTCCTTCTTTTCCACCTGCGGTTGCTAACCTTTTGCAGAATTCATTGATGTGTTCCCACAAGATGTTCCCCCTGGACTACCACCTATCCGTGGCATAGAACACCAGATTGACTTGATTCCAGGAGCGTCGCTGCCCAACCGTGCACCATACCGTACCAATCCCGAAGAGACGAAAGAGATTCAGCGACAAATTCAGGTTCTCCAAGATAAAGGTTACATTCGTGAGTCTCTTAGCCCATGTGCTGTTCCTATTATCTTGGTACCTAAGAAGGATGGTTCTTCACGCATGTGTACGGATTGTAGAACTATTAATAATATTACCATTCGATACCGTCATCCAATACCTCGTTTAGATGATATGCTTGATGAATTGAGTGGTTCTGTTATGTTCTCTAAAGTTGATTTGCGTAGTGGTTACCACCATATTCGTATGAAATTAGGAGATGAATGGAAAACAGCGTTTAAAACTAAGTTCGGCTTATATGAGTGGTTAGTAATGCCCTTTGGTTTAACTAATGCACCTAGTACTTTCATGAGACTCGATGAACGAAGTTTTACGTGCTTTTATTGGACGCTTTGTGGTGGTATACTTTGATGATATTCTCGATTTATAGCAAATCTTTGGAGGAACATTTGGATCATTTACGTGCTGTTTTCAATGCATTACGTGATGCACGTTTGTATGGTAATCTTGAGAAGTGCACCTTTTGCACCAATCGAGTTGCGTTTCTTGGCTATGTTGTTACCGCGCAGGAATTGAAGTTGATCCGACCAAGATTGAGGCAATTGAGAGTTGGCCGCAGCCAAAGACGGTCACACAAGTGAGGAGTTTTCTTGGCCTCGCCGGCTTCTATAGGCGCTTTGTTAAAGATTTTGGATCCATTGCTGCGCCGTCGAATGAGCTTACAAAGAAGGATGTGCCCTTTGTGTGGGGCGATGCACAACAAGACGCCTTCATGATTCTCGAAAGATAAGTTAACACATGCTCCATTACTCCAACTTCCTGATTTCAATAAGACTTTTGAGCTTGAATGTGATGCTAGTGGAATTGGTTTGGGAGGTGTGTTATTACAAGAGGGCAAACCTCGTTGCATATTTTAGTGAAAAATTGAGTGGGCCTAGTCTGAACTATTCTACTTATGATAAAGAATTATATGCGCCGGTTCGGACATTAGAAACTTGGCAACATTATTTATGGCCTAAAGAATTTGTTATACATTCTCGATCATGAATCTTTTGAAGCATATTCGTAGTCAAGCTAAGTTGAATCGTCGCCATGCAAAGTGGGTTGAGTTTATAGAGTCTTTTCCTTATGTTATCAAACACAAAAAGGGTAAAGATAATGTTATTGCTGATGCTTTGTCGCGCCGTTATACTATGCTATCTCAACTTGACTTCAAGATTTTTGGATTAGAAACCATAAAGGAACAATACTTGCTTGATGCCGATTTTAAAGATGTGTTGCTGAATTGTAAAGATGGTAGAACATGGAACAAATTCGTCCTCAATGATGGATTTGTGTTCCGTGCTAACAAGCTATGCATCCCAGATGGTTCCGTTCGTCTTTTGTTGTTACAGAGGCGCATGGAGGAGGATTGATGGGTCACTTTGGTGTGAAGAAGACGGAGGATGTACTTGTCGCACACTTCTTTTGGCCACGTATGCGTCGAGATGTTGAGAGATTTGTGGCGCGCCGCACTACATGTCAAAAAGCTAAGTCTCGACTTAATCCACATGGTTTATATATGCCTCTTCCTCGTTCCTAGTGTACCTTGGGAGGATATTTCTATGGATTTCGTTTTGGGTTTGCCTCTGTATACGTAAGGGAGGGATAGTATCTTTGTTGTTGTGGATAGGTTTTCTAAGATGGCACATTTTATTCCATGTCACAAAACCGATGATGCTACACATGTTGCTGATTTGTTCTTTCGCGAAATTGTGCGTTTACATGGTGTGCCAAATACTATTGTTTTTGATCGTGATACTAAGTTTCTTAGCCACTTTTGGAGATGTTTATGGGCTAAGTTGGGGACTAAATTGCTGTTTAGTACTACATGTCATCCCCAAACTGATGGACAAACTGAAGTAGTAAATAGAACTTTGTCTACTATGTCGCGGGCTGTTTTGAAGAAGAACTTAAAATTGTGGGAAGAATGTTTACCTCATGTTGAATTTGCTTACAATCGCTCGCTGCATTCTACCACTAAGATGTGCCCATTTGAGATTGTTTATGGTTTTGTACCACGTGCACCTATTGATTTGTTGCCTTTACCATCTTCTGTGCAAAATAATTTGGATGCTACAAACCGTGCTGAATTGATAATAAAATTGCATGAGACTACTAAAGATAACATAGCACGCATGAATACTAAGTATAAAATTGCTGGGGATAGAGGAAGAAAACATGTTGTGTTTGATGTTGGTGATCTTGTTTGGTTGCATTTGCGCAAAGATCGTTTTCCTGAATTGCGCAAGTCGAAATCCAATGCCACGCGCTGCTGGTCCTTTTAAGGTGTTAGAGAAAATAAATGATAATGCATATAAACTTGAGCTTCCGCAGAATTGGGTCCTGAGTTAGTCCTACATTTAACATTGCAGATTTGAAGCCTTACTTTGGTGAAGAAGAGGAGCTTTCAGTCGAGACTGACTTCAATTCAAGAAGGGGGCATGATGAGGACATCCCATCTCTTGATACAACCACCGTACCTACAACCACACAAATACAAGGACCAATCACTCGAGCTCGTGCCAAACAACTTAACTATCGTGTACTTTCGTTTCTTGGAACAATTCCTCACATACATGAGAATATGATGCTGCCTAAATCAGATATGTTTGTTACTCTTAGGAATGATGGACCAAGCATGGATGAGGAGGACAAGCATTGGAGCATGATCACGCATGGAGGAGATGGCAGCAAGCATTTGAGGATTGAAGATGACGCCGCAAGTGGAGATTTCAGAACTTTGAAGCCACCATAAGAAGAGATGAAGACATGGGCGAAATATAGAGTTTCCCACTTCATAATTTCGTCCATAGCATGTTATGGTGCTGCGTCACCTTTAGTTTTGGGCCAGGCCCATGTCATTTTCGCAGGAATTAAGTCAGCCACTTTTTAGAGTCCGTATTGAAGGGGGAAAGGCCTTCTAGGGTTTGGTTCGGCCACCACATGTATGGCTGGCCGAAACCCCACCTTTTCCTCCTTTAAATACCCCCATAGCCGTCACGTTTAGACTCGGATTTTGATTAGATTAAAAGTTAGCCATTGCTGCAACTCTCGTGTACTTCTTTTGAGGCCAACGCCCAGAACAAGACCGACTATTCGGAATCCCACCTTTGTCAATAAAGCTTTCATCTTTCATCCGCAATATTCTGATTGCATCATTAGTTCTTACTTGTTCTCGATTTCAGGTAGGAATTAAGACCCTCGTCTGGTAGGCTGATCGTGCTCCCGCAAGATCAGTAACTCCCGGAGATTGTCCTAGCGATTGCATTGGCGCACGAGCTTTGCACGTGTAGTCGGATCGTCAAGCACGAACTCCACCAACAAATCGAATTATCCTCGTCTCATCGAAAGATCGGCCACCTTTGCCCTATCAATAGAGGACCTCAACGATGGCACCATCATATGGATCATCAAGAGCGTCCTCATCATGATCGTCATCGACACTCGTCTACGAGAGTGCCGGTCTTGCTTGGGCGGCAGTGCCGGCCATGGCGACAGTGCCGGCCTGTTGGGGGCGGCAGTGCCGGCCTGTGCTGTGGCCGGCGGCTGGAGCACTTCTTCTCCTTCTCTTTGGTCTTCCCTTCTTCTTCTTCTTCTTCTTCTTCTTCCATGAACCATGTGGCTTCCCTCTCCTCGGCTCCTTGACGCTCCCTTTGGGTCCTTGGCGAGATTGGTACCTAATGACACATAGACATAGATATGAGGTAGCAATCCGTCCAAGGTTATGTCGAGTTCAAGTGTAGAGAGGAGTGAATTCACCTTATCATGTATGGACTTCACTCGGTCTCGGGTCATTGGTTCTCTTGGGGGAAACGTTGGCCATGATGTAGTTTCGACGATAGGCGGGGCTACATCATGTAGGCTACTCATATTGATGATTGATGCTGTGGCCGGTTGGTATTCTTCCAGTCGTCATCGGGTCACCTCTCCTTCTGGTTTGCGTGCTCTACCTCGACGTTTGAAGACTTATATCCAGATCAGATACTCTTCTGGCTGTCGGTGCATGCGATGTTGTACAACTGCTCCATTAAACGCACACCTCAGCATGCCATTAAAACAGTATACATAAAGGTACCCACAGAATCACACACATCAAGTTTGTGTTTTCATTGGCAATTGCTTGTGACGGTAAAGCACACGTCCGTTGGGAACCCAAAGAGGAATGTGTGATGCGTACAGCAGCAAGTTTTCCCTCAGTAAGAAACCAAGGTTATCGAACCAGTAGGAGATGAAGGCCACGTGAAGGTTGTTGGTGGAGGAGTGTAGTGCGGCGCAACACCAGAGATTCCGGCGCCAACGTGGAACCTGCACAACACAATCAAAATACTTTGCCCCAACTTAACAGTGAGGTTGTCAATCTCACCGGCTTGTTGTAAACAAAGGATTAAACGTATGGTGTGGAGAATGATGTTTGTTTGCAAAGAACAACAGAGAATAATGATTGCAGTAGGTTGTATTTCAGATGTAAAGGAATGGACCGGGGTCCACAATTTACTAGTGGTGTCTCTCCAATAAGATAAATAGCATGTTGGGTGAACAAATTACAGTTGGGCAATTGACAGAATAGAGATGCACATACATATCATGATGACTACTATGAGATTTAATTAGGGCATTACGACAAAGAACATAGACCGCTATCCAGCATGCATCTATGCCTAAAAAGTCCACATTCGGGTTAGCATCCGCACCCCTTCCAGTATTAAGTTGCAAACAACAGACAATTGCATTAAGTACTGCGCGTAATGTAATCAACACAAATATCCTTAGACAATGCATTGATGTTTTATCCCTAGTGGCAACAACACATCCACAACCTTAGAACTTTCTGTCACTGTCCCAGATTCAATGGAGGCATGAACCCACTATCGAGCATAAATACTCCCTCTTGGAGTCACAAGTATCAACTTGGCCAGAGCCTCTACTAGCAACGGAGAGCATGCAAGAACATAAATAACACATATATGATAGATCAATAATCAACTTGACATAGTATTCAATATTCATCGGATCCCAACAAACGCAACATGTAGCATTACAAATAGATGATCCTGATCATGATAGGCAGCTCACAAGATCTAAACATGATAGCACAAGAGGAGAAGACAACCATCTAGCTACTGCTATGGACCCATAGTCCAAGGATGAACTACTCACGCATCAGTCCGGAGGCGGGCATGGTGATGTAGAGCCCTCCGGTGATGATTCCCCTCTCCGGCAGGGTGCCGGGGGCGATCTCCTGAATCACCCGAGATGGGATTGGCGGCGGCGGCGTCTCAGTAACTTTTCTCGTATCGTGGCTCTCGGTGATAGGGTTTTCGCGACGGAAGGAATAAATAGGCGAAGGGGCAGAGTCGGGGGCGCCCGAGGGGCCACCCCATATGGCGGCCCAGCCAGGGGTTGGGCCGCGCCCCCTATGGTGTGGCCGCCTCACGTCCCCTCTTCGTCTCCTCTTCGGTGTTCTGGAAGGCTCCGCGGAAAATAAGACCGTGGGCTTTTGTTTCGTCCAATTCCGAGAATATTTTCTGTGTAGGATTTCTGAAACCAAAAACAGCAGAAAACAGGAACTGGCGCTTCGGCATCTTGTTAATAGGTTAGTGTCGAAAAATGCATCAAAATGATGTAAAGTGTATATAAAACATGTGAGTATTGTCATATAACTAGCATGGAACATAAGAAATTATAGATACGTTTGAGACGTATCAAGCATCCCCAAGCTTAGTTCCTACTCGCCCTCGAGTAGGTAAATGATAACAAGGATAATTTCTGAAGTGACATGCTACTATCATAATCTTGATCAATACTATTGTAAAGCATATGAGATGAATGAAGTGATTCGAAGCAATGGCCTAGATGATGACTAAACAACTGAATCATATAGCAAAGACTTTTCATGAATAGTACTTTCAAGACAAGCATCAATAAGTTTTGCATAAGAGTTTTGAAACAACACAAAGGATGATTAAAGTTTCAGCAATTGCTTTCAACTTGTAACATGTATATCTCATGGATAGTTGTCAACATAAAGTAATATAACAAGTGCAATACGTAAATATGTAAGAATCAATGCACACAGTTGAAACAAGTGTTTGCTTCTAAGATAGAAAGAAGTAGGTAAACTGACTCAACATAAAGTAAAAGAAAGGCCCTTCGTAGAGGGAAGCAGGGATTACTCATGTGCTAGAGCTTTTTATTTTGAAAACAAGGAAATAATTTTGTCAACGGTAGTATTAATTCATATGTGTTATGCATAAAACCTCCTATAAGTTGCAAGCCTAATGCATCGAATACCAATAGTGCTCGCACCTTGTCCTAATTAGCTCGGACTTCCATGGATTATCATTGCATTACATATGTTTCAACCAAGTGTCACAAAGGGGTACCTCTATGCCACCTATACAAAGGTCCAAGGAGATAGATCGCATTTGATTTCTCAATTTTGATAGATCTCAACTTGAGGACATCCATACCGGGACAACATAGAAAACAGATAATGGACTCCTCTTTTTAATGCTTTAAGCATTCAACAACAATAATATTCTCATAAGAGATTCTGAGGATTAATGTCCAAGCTGAAACTTCCACCATGATACATGGCATTGGTTGGTGGCCCAATGTTCTTCTCTAACAATATGCATACTCAAACCATTTAATCATGAGAAATCTCCCTTACTTCAGACAAGACGAACATGCATAGCAACTCACATGATATTCAACAAAGTAAAAAAAATTGATGGCGTCCCCAGAAACATGGTTACCGCTCAACAAGCAACTTATAAGAACTAAGATACATAAGCGACATATTCATTACCACAATAGTTTTTAGGCTACTTTCCCATGAGCTATGTATTGCAAAGACGAGGAATGAAATTTTAAAGGTAGCACGCAAGCAATTTACTTTGGAATGGCAGAAAAATACCACATATAGGTAGTTATGGTGGACACAAATGGCATAGGTTTTGGCTCAAGGTTTTTGGATGCACAAGAAGCATTTCCTCTCAGTACAAGGCTTTGGCTAGCAAGGTTGTTTGAAGCAAACACAAGTAAGAACCGGTACAGCAAAAACTTACACAAGAACATATTGCAAGCATTCTAAGACTCTACACTGTCTTCCTTGTTGTTCAAACACTTTTACCAGAAAATATCTAGACCTTAGAGAGACCAATCATGCAATCCAAATTTCAACAAGCTCTACGGTAGTTCTCCACTAATAGATTTAAACTACATGATGCAAGAGCCTAAACATGATCTACTTGAGAGCTCAAAACAATTACAAAGTATCAAATTATTCAAGATAATATACCAATTACCACATGAAGCATTTTCTGTTCCCAACCAAATAGCAATAAGTGAAGCGACTTTCAGCTTCCTCCATGAACATTAAAAGTAAAACTAAGAACACCAGTGTTCATATAAAAAAGCGGAGCGTGTCTTTCTCCCACACAAGGAATGCTAGGATCCGATTTTATTCAAACATAAACAAAAATAAAAATAAACGGACGCTCCAAGTAAAGCACATAAGATATGACAGAATAAAAATATAGTTTCACTAGAGGTGACCTGATAAGTTGTTGATGAAGAAGGGGATGTCTTGGGTATCCCCAAGCTTAGATGCTTGAGTCTTCTTGAAATATGCACGGATGAACTACGGGGGCATCCCCAAGCTTAAACTTTTCACTCTTCTTGATCATATCATATCATCCTCCTCTCTTGACCCTTGAAAACTTCCTCCACACTCGTACTCAAAACAATCTCATTAGAGGGTCAAGTACATAATCAAAAATTCACATGTTCAGAGAGGACACAATCATTCTTAACACTTCTGGACATTACCCAAGGCTACTGAAAGTTAATGGAACAAAGAAATCCACTCAACACAGTAAAAGAGGCAATGCGAAATAAAAGGCAGAATCTGTCAAAACATAACAATCCGTAAAGACGAATTTTTTCGAGGCACTTAACAGGCTCAGATGAAAAAGCTCAAATTGAACGAAAGTTGCGTACATATCTGAGGATCACGCATGAGTTTTTTCAGCATTTTACGAGTTTCCTACAGAGAGATCTACTCAAATTCGTGATAGGTAAAAATCTGTTTCTACGCAGGAATCCAAATGTAGTATCAACTTTACTATCAAAGACTTTGCTTGGCACAACAATGAAATAAACATGATAAGGAGAGGTTGCTACAGTAGTAACAACTTCCAAGACACAAAAAAACAGTAGCAAAATAAAAACAACATGGGTTATTGTAACATCCCAAATTTTCAAACAAAGAAGAAATTAAATTTCCATTTTTCCAAAACTGAGAACCAACAAAATCTTTTATTAAATTAAGTTTGATGCATAGTGATCATGCTCATATGTTGTGTTTTTGCCATGATTGTTTGTTTATTGCATTGAACATATTTACAACACCCTAAACCCTAACCTTCTCAAAACCAAATAGGATCAAATATGAAGAAACTAAAATAAGATAAAAAGATATATGTGGGCATATAGCCCTAGTATGCAAATCTTGACTAATACCCTTCTTACTTTTCTTAATAGTGGTGAACCATTGTTAGACCCCACTAAACCCTAAACCTCACCCCTGTTCTCACCATCCATTATAAACAAAATAAAATGAAATGAAATTAAATAAGAAAAGGGCCTATGTGCCTATGGCTATTTTTGGTAAAACTTGTACCTAGGCTTTTCTACCTTGTTTAGATATTTTGAAAACATCAACAAACCTAACTTAGTACTTACCAACCAAATCAAGTGAGAAACAAAAATAAAATAAAAATATGCATAGAAGCATATGTGGCACATAGCCATATTACCAAAATTTGACCTAAGCACCTCTACCTTGCCCAAATGGTTTGAAACCAACACTAAACCTCATCTAATCCTAAATGAACCCTACACCATGCCTAAGTGAAGCCAAAAATAAAAAAAAGAATAAAAGTTAGAAAATCACAAAACCCTCACATATGGTTTATACCATTTTTGCAAAACTTTAACCTAGACCATTTTGTCTTGCACCATTGGTTGGAAATGGTTACTAAACACTTATAAACACTTTTGGAATCAAATAAACTCAAATCAAAATGAAAACAAATTGAATTTCCAACTCACATGCAATATGGTCAAAATTGACAATCTTAGCCTGATGCCATCTTTGAGCCCCTGGTTTGGAAGATTTTCAAACTAAACTTTGCCAACTCTTTGCACCTCATCCAAGACAACATCAAGGTGAACAACTTTGCCCAAAGCAACCCCTGCAAATTCTTGCTCAAATTCAAATGGTGAACAAGCAAAGTTGCAACCATAATGCAAAATGAAGATCATATGCATTTTGTGATTTTGCAAATCAACACCAAATTGACCACCACCACCACCATTCTACTTCAATTAATATATGATTACAACCCATCAAAAATGTTTCCAAAATTCAAAAATAAATTTCTTGTGGCCATATTGTCAAACACCTTACAGGCAGGGATTGAAATGGTGCCCATGCTAGGTTTTTACCTTGGACCAAGTCCAACCCTGGCCACCTCTGCTGCTCTGGAACTCCACCACCTCCCTCAGCACCAGTACCAGCCTCTGCAACCCTTCCACTTGGTCACCACGACCAAAACATCACCATGCCGTGGCATGGCATGCACTCACCATGCCAACCCCTCTCTCTGGTCACCTCAGCCCTGCACCACCGTGTCATCCCACCTCCTCTCACTCCCCTGAGTCTGCTGGACATGAGCATCGACACGTTGATGCACCATAGACGCCAGAACGCGACGTGCCCAGTGACACACGCGCACGCCAGAGCGTGCATCGACGCGCGCCAGAGCACGCATGGGCATGACGTCGCCCCGACGCTCCACGCCACCACTTGCCCTCGCCGCTCGTCAGCACCTGCGCCAAGCCACCAGGAGACGCCAGGACATGGCCGATGGACCGCGGGAACGCTGTGGCCGTCGTCACCGTCGACGAGACCCGCCACGGCACTGCCCACTCCCGTCAAGCTCACGAGCTCGCCAGTGCATCGTTTTCCCCGCAATCAAGCTCTACGTCATCGCCAGGACGTCGCCTGCCCGCGTGCATCATCGCCAGTGCCTCTGCGCCGCTGTAGCACCGATGCCATGGATGACTTCATCTCAGCCCCACGGCCTTGCCTCGCCGCTATAAAAGCCGCCCTCCTCTCTCCGAATTCGACACAGCACCACTCCTCCCTCTCACCACTGATCCTTCCTAGCCCCTCCCTCCTCCACATTAGCCACTCCCTCGCCGCAATTTGAAGCTCGGTGCCCGCCGGAGTCCACCGAAGGAGTGGAGCCATTGCAGTGCACCCCAGGCGCCGCCGCTGCTTCCATCTGCTTCCTCGTCGTCGACAACCTCTCCGCCACCCGTCGCCGACCATCGCCGCGCCGCCAGTGTGTCTCCGACCCCCCACCATCGCGGCGCCCGTGGCCATTTCTCGTCGGAGACGACGACGCTCGTCGTCGGTCCGATCCGCGTCCAATCCTACGGCGCGGAAAAGAACTTACCGCTTCGGCGTGTAAACCCGCTGACGCGTGGACCCCACGCTGTCAGGCGGCCCGTTGCGCTAGACGCACTGCTGGGCCGGCCCGTTTTCTTTTCCTCTGCGCAGCCTGTTTAGGTTTCCCGCCAGCCCAGTTCGTTTGAATTTCGATTTCCAGTTTAAATCAAATTGCAAACTGCTGCCAAATTCAAAATTAACTAGGGACAAATCTACTTGGCCAAATTTAACAAATTTTATATATTTAGAAAGCTGAGCAAATTATCTACACAACTACACTGGTCTCAACCCTAGATTATGTGTAGAATTAATGTGACAAAATAAACAAGGCAGGGCCTTTTTCAACTTCAAACAATTGTTAAAAATCCACCAAACATGCTTTTGGTTTTTTTCCAACTCTCAAAACTCATATTTCATATTGTCTATAAGAATATGTAAAAACATCACATAGTTATTTGTATGATCATGGCCTAGTTTAAAAACATGGCTCTATGGCTATTTCTAGTCCATTTAAATGGTGCCAAATTAATTATTAAATAGTATGGGAGTGTTTCTCTCATTTAAATCTTGTCTCAAATAACTCCAAATGAGATAGAGACCATGGTCTATTAAATCTTATGTGGGATTGTTTGATGATATTAAATCATTACCATGTTGGTATTAAATTGCATGAGGTGCTCCACCTCATTTAAATCGTTTTCTTAAATGATGTGTATGAAGAGGTTGACCTTGGTCAACCTAGGTCATATATTATTCATGGAGGAAATTAAATCTTAACCAGATAATGAGAGGAAATTATTTCTCTAAGGAATTAAAAGAAACACCTTAATTAGTATTTATAATGAGAGGAAATTATTTTTCTTAAAGAAGAAAACAAAGTCAACTAAACCTAATAGTAGTGTTGTGATGCTGAATCTCATGGAGAGTTTGATCCTGGCTCAGGATGTGCTTTCTTGGTATCCTAAATATAAGATTATTAAACTGAATTTGATTTCTCAAAAATAGATCCCATTTGTTTTTGGGTTAGCCTAGCTTGTGTGTCAAGACCCGGATTTTTAAGTCCGGATGCCTATTATGTCATTCATCGCAATCCCAGGATAATGTTGTTGCGAGGCATAATAGTCGAATATCACAGTCATTATTTATTACAAGCCATAATGTCTTACAATATTGAATCACATGATTCATCTTACACAAATAGTTGATCTTTCAATCAACATACATACACCAGTTCATACATAGAGGAAGCGTAATAGTAAATGGACTCTCTAGTCCACAGGCCAACATTTGACGTCAGAAACCCCTAGTTGTCGTAGGCGTCCTGCTGGTCATCCTCGTGATAGTTCTGTTCATCATCGTACTCTGGCCATTTGAATAGCCAGGGACAAAGCCGTAAGTACTTTAAGTACTTGCAAACTAATACTAAAGTAAAATGCCAACTCTTTGAGTAAGGGTGCTAAACTCTATTTTAACTTGCATAAGCCATATTTTAGTTCACAAGTATTTGATCATGTGCTAACTAACTCAAGTGGGAACATTAGTGTCATTCCCACAACATTGGTTGTAATTCCAACTAGTCACCATGTCACCATTCACATTTACTAAGGTTTTCAAAAATCTGACACCGGAAACTGTATGGCCCTTCCAACCGTCCGTAACCGTGGACACGGCTATTCGAATAGATTTACACTCTGCAGAGGTTGCACACTTGTGCCACAACATTTGATTTCATCCGTCGGAATAACTCCGAATCATCGTAACACAGTACGCGGATCATCAACCATAACCTTTCACTTACACATCCTAGTATGAGCACCTCTCCCCATGAGCTTGGCCTCCCAGTGAAAACCAACTGTTAACCTGGGAACTGCACAGGGCTTGACCGTATAATTCACCTCAATTCACATCATTTCTCAACAACGGAGGCAGCCTCGGCATAACCCCTATGATGTGTGTTTAGAGGGAACTCATACTAAAATCTATAAACTTCCAGTTAAGCCCTACCCATAATCAGGTATTGTGGGGGTACTCAAAAATTGGAAAGGTATCGCATTCAAACCAATATCAGGGTTTTATCAAAAATCACTATCTTCTCTTGTTCACATTCAACTTCACATCATTCAATGGAATGCTTCCTCATTCCAAGGTTTCAAATTCAACAAGTCATATGTTCCCATCTAGAGTAGTCAAGTTTTAGTACTTTAGCACTAGCACTAATCATGAGGGGTGCTACATTTCTTTGCTATCTATAAGACTAACTTTGCTACTCTAGTAGTTTTATTCACCTATACCATTTGAAATCAACTCTTTGAAAAACACAACAAGTAAGACTTGGATGGTATAAAAATAGGATAGGATTGTATGAAGAAAGATAAGAATCATGGTGCCTTGCCCAAGGAGGGCTTTGCACTTTGCAAGAGTATTAGCTTGCCTTGGTACTTCTCTAGGTTTTCTTCTTCCTCTTCTGGGTAGAATTCTCCTTCCTCTTGGTAATCTCCGGTGCTAGCGTCTAAATTTGAATACGAGGTTTAATCACTAAACAAGCTCAAAGACTATGCTAGGCACATCATTACTTCACACAAACTATGCTAAGCACACACATAAAATAATTAGGTGCATTGGTTTTCTTTGTTAAAGAAAAGTAATTTCCTCTCATTACATATGTAATTACTAATTTCCATTTAGTTCTTGAGAAAAATAATTTCCTCTCATTGAATCTTCTTAAGATTTAACTTCTCAAATAATCATACATGAATTCATATTGACCTAAGTCAAACATTCATTATCATTATTTGAGAAAATGATTTAAATGAGGTAAATCACCTAATACCATTTTATAATTCCACAAATGATTTAAATCTCCAAATATTCATATAGGAGTGTTTGGACCAGGGGTGCAAACATCACATGAATTTATTTGGGACAAGATTTAAATGAAGTAAAATACTTCATATAACTTACATAATATTTGTGGGTAATATCTCTAAACTAAACTAGCCATATTGTCCATTAATTAATCTAGGGCATGATCATGCAAAGTGACCACACCATTTTCTTGCAGAAACAATTAGTGTAAGTCAATTGTGAGCTATTGGAGTTGGAATTAATTCAATATCTATTTTGGTTGATTTTTAATAATTATTTGAATATGAAAAAGTCCCTGTCTTCTTCTTTTTATCATTTTATTTCTATGACAAATATTGAGGTGGGACCAGTGGCATGTTGTAGAACTTTCTACTAGCTTTCCAAATATATAAAGTTTGTTAAATTTGGCCAAGCCAAACAGATTCTATGAATTTTCAAAGTTGGGTCCAGTATTGAAATTGGTTTAAATTTATTTAAACAAGATTTAAATAAAAGGGCCGGCGGGAAATGCTAACGGGCCAGGTTTTTAAACTAACGGCCTGCTGAGCCCAACAGCGCATCCAGTGTGAGTGGGCCGCCTGACAGCGTGGGTCCCGCATGTCAGCGGCTCTTTAAACCCGAAACGGTATGGAGCATTGCGGTGCGTTGGATTAGAACGAGATCGAACAGCACAGGGCTGTCGTCGTCTCCGGCGAGATCGTGGCACTCGCACAGCGGCGGTAGGGGGTCGGAGAGCTCACCGTGGCTCCAGCTAGGGTGGGCAGTGTGCTTGGGGACGTTGTGGACGACGGCGAAGCTCCTGGTAGCAGTGGCGTCGCTTGGGGAGGCCTGGATCGATGGCGATTGCTGCAGGGCTTCCGCGGCTCCGATCTTCCGATTGAGCTTGCTCCGGCGACGATTGAGGTTGCTACTGGTGCTGGGCGAGGCGGTGGTGAGAGGTGGTCATGGTGGTGTGCTTGGATCGTCGAGGGGAGGCCTCTATTTATAGGAGGGAGGGGGTGCCGTGGGTGCTGCGGCAAGTCGACAAGGGCGCGGACGCTCCGGTGGGCTAGAGGGCTAGGCGACGACGCGGGCGTGTTCATGACGTCACGGCGAAGATATGAGCGTGAACGGCGCGGCAAGGGGACGCGTAGGGTGGTCGGGACCGTGCGTGTACTGGCGCGGCAATGGCGGGCGCGCTCGTCCTCTCCGGCGACCGTGGTCGCCAAGGCATGACGCACGCACGTCCGGCGAGCTCCGCGTGGCGAGGAAGGTACCAGGGCGCGCGGGCTTGGTCGGGGTACGGCGAGGTACGGCGAGCGCCGCGTGGCCGTGTCGCGCGCATCCGTGCGCAGTGACGTCGCCCATGCCGCTCGCGGCGTACCTGGGCGTACCTGGGCGTACCTGGGCGCGCGTCGTCCGGGTCCTGTCGTCGTCCTCGCGGTCAAGGGCGTGTACTGGCGGATTCAGGAGATCTTTGCCGACGCGTTGGACATGGTGGCGAGGGCTGCTGTGGAGAGAAGAGAGGGGAGGCGCGTCGGCGGCGAACGTGGCCGGCATGGCCATGTCCACGCCGTGTATGGCCCTCTCCTTGGCTTCCCTGGCATGGGCTCGGTGTAAGAGGGTCTAGGGATCATTGCTAGTGCAATTGATGGTCAAGAGTTGGCCAGATTTGATCACATTTGAAAAATGGAGATTGTTGTATTTGTTTCAATGTCTCATCTTTGCTTGCTCATAACTTTTGATCAAAAATGAATTTGGTATGGTGCTCTTTGCAAAAGTTGTTCCTCTTGTTGTGTACTTGGATGACATGCAAAGATTTGGATTTGTTTAGTTTAGAAATTTTGAAATAGAGAGGCTCAAAGTGGTGACCGGACTATAAAAGTCAGAAATGACCATTATCTCATGTGATCATATTTTCAATTTTGAATTTGGTTTAAATGGTATATCTTTGATTCCCAAAGTTGTAATTACTCTTTAATATCAGATTACAACTATTGGTGAAGATCAAATGGGTCTAGGGTCAAATTTACAAAAATGACATAGACCATATGTTAGGGTTTTTAGGGTTTTAATAATATTTGATTTCTTTCTCTTTTTGATTGATTTGATTTATGATGATCACTTGATCACTCTAGGGTTTTGGAGTTCATCACATACACAAAGTAAGAATCATCATGGCATATCACTCAAAATGCACAAGTCCTATGCAGGGTACTATATGCAAAGTGAAAGTTTTTGTTGGTTCTGAAATTTGGATATTTGGAAATCTTCTTCTTCCTTTATTTGAAATTTGGGATGTTACAAACCCTTCCCCCTTACAAAAGATCTCGTCCCGAGATCTTAAAGATAATTAGGTGCTAAAGAGATCTGGGTATTCCTTCCTCATGTCCTCCTCTCGCTCCCAGGTGGCTTCATCTTCGGTATGATTGCTCCACTGTATCTTCAGGAACTTGATGCTTCGGGTGCGGGTGGTTCTGTATTCTTCTTCCAAGATGCGAATCGGCACTTCGCGGTACGTCAGATCTTGGTTGATATCCACCGAACGGTGATCGATGTTCTTGAATACTTCGGTCTTCTCAGGAACTTCAAGACACTTCCGAAGGAGTGAGATGTGAAAAACGTCGTGCACAGCCGACATTTCTTCAGGCAACTCCAGTTGATAGGATACTTCTCCTCGGCGACTCAGAACTTTGAAGGGTCCGACATATCGGGGTGCAAGCTTTCCTTTCAGCTGAAATCTCTGCATTCCTTTCAGGGGGGATACTTTGAGATAGAAAAAATCTCCGATCTCAAAGGTCATCTCTCGGCGTCTCTTGTCGGCGTAACTCTTCTGCCTGGATTGCGCCGTCTTGAGGTATTCGCGGATCTTGTGCACCTTCTCTTCCGCTTCACGAAGAACATCAGGTCCAAAGACTTGACTCTCTCCGACTTCCGACCAATTCAGGGGGGTATGGCACTTCCTTCCGTACAGAGCTTCAAAGGGGGCCATCTGTAAACTGGCTTGGTAACTGTTGTTGTAAGAGAATTATGCGTAGGGCAGGAAGTCTTCCCACTTAGATCCATATTCCAGTACACAGGCTCTCAGCATGTCCTCCAATATCTGGTTGACTCTCTTAGTCTGTCCATCGGTCTGCGGGTGATAGGCGGTGCTGAAATTCAGACGGGTTCCTAGTCCTTCATGCACCTTCTGCCAGAATCTTGAGGTGAACTGTGAACCTCTATCTGACACTATTGACTTCGGGGTTCCGTGCAGGGCGACTATTCTAGAGATGTACAACTCAGCTAACTTGGGGCCTTGGTAGGTGGTCTTGACAGCGATGAAATGGGCTACCTTGGTCAATCTATCAACAACTACCCATATGGAATCATTTCCTTTGCTGGATTTGGGCAAACCTGTGATAAAGTCCATTCCTACAGAGTCCCACTTCCATTCTGGAATCTGTAGTGGTTGCAGCAGTCCTGCGGGTCATTGATGTTCTGCCTTGACTCGCTGACAGATATCACACTTGGCGATGTAGCTTCCGATCTCCCTCTTCATTCCATGCCACCAGAACTGTTCCTTCAAGTCCTGATACATCTTGGTACCTCCGGGGTGAATAGAGTATAAGGTGTCATGGGCTTCCTTCAGAATAACTTGCTTCAACTTTGAGTCTGACGGTACACACAGGCGTCCATTGTACCAAAGGACTCCTTCTTCATCTACGGTGAATCCCGGTGCTTTTCCTGCGGCTATTTGGGTCTTGATTCCATCAATGCTGGCATTTCCCTTCTGAGCTTCCTTGATCTGACCAATCAAGGTGGGTTGTAGCTCCATGCTGGCTAGGAATCCTTCACTGACTAACTCCATTCTAAACTGCTCAAACTCCTGGTATAGGCTGGGTTGTTCTTCGGCTATCATTGAGTTTAACTGACACAGCAGTCTACTCAACGCATCCGCTACCACATTGGCCTTGCCGGGGTGGTAGTGGATCTCCATATAATAATCTTTGATTAATTCTAACCATCTTCTTTGCCTCATGTTTAGCTCCTTCTGGGTAAAGATATACTTCAGGCTCTTGTGATCCGAGTAAATCTCGCAGCGATTACCCATGAGGTAATGACGCCACACCTTCAGTGCTAAAACTACGGCTGCGAGCTCGAGGTTATGGTTTGGGTAGTTCTGCTCATGCTGCTTCAGTTGCCGGGACAGATACAATATCACTTTGCCTTCTTGCATAAGCATGATTCGACACAAGGGGAGACAAAGAATACTTGAAAGCCTTAACAGCGGAGTTGTCAATTCAGCTGCACCTGGAAACAGACTTGCTCGCAAGAGTTTATCAGTAGTAACAGTTTTATAGCAGTAGCAGTAGTGAAATAACAACGAGCAGAGTAACGGAAACCGCAGTAGTGATTTTAGTAAACAAGCAGGATTAAAATACTGTAGGCACGGGGACGGATGACGGGCTTTGCATGGATGAAAGAAACTCATGTAACAATCATAGCAGGGCATTTGCAGATAATAATAAAACGGTATCCAAGTACTAATCAATCAATAGGCATGTGTTCCAATTATAGTCGTACGTGCTCGCAATGAGAAACTTGCACAACATCTTTTGTCCTACCAGCCGGTGGCAGCCGGGCCTCAAGGGAAACTACTCGGATATTAAGGTACTCCTTTTAATAGAGTACCGGAGCAAAGCATTAACACTCCGTGAACACATGTGATCCTCACATCACTACCATCCCCTCCGGTTGTCCCAATTTCCGTCACTTCGGGGCCATTGGTTCCGGACAGCGACATGTGTATACAACTTGCGGGTAAGATCATAAACAACGAATATCTTCATGAATCAATAACATGTTCGGATCCGAGATCATGGCACTCGGGCCCTAGTGACAAGCATTAAGCATAACAAGTTGCAACAATATCATAAAAGTAACATCTACGGATACTAGGCACTATGCCCTAACAATCTTATGCTATTACATGACCAATCTCATCCAATCCCTACCATCCCCTTCAGCCTACAGCGGGGGAATTACTCACACATGGATGGGGGAAGCATGGCTGGTTGATGGAGAGGCGTTGGCGGTGATGATGGCGATGATCTCCTCCAATTCCCCGTCCCGGCGGAGTGCCAAACGGAGACTTCGGCTCCCGAGACGGAGTTTCGCGATGTGGCGGCGTTCGGAGGGTTTCTGGCGACTTCGACTTCTCCCCGTGCGTTTTTAGGTCGAGGCGAATAAGTAGTCCGAAGGAGGGCGTCGGAGGCCGGCCGAGGGGGCCACACCATAGGGCCGCGCGGGCCCCCCTAGGCCGCGCCGCCTTATGGTGTGGGGCCCTCGGGCCTCCACTTGAATTGCCCTTCTGGCTCCGTCGCATTCGGGAAAATAGGGCCTTCCGTCAAAATCCCGAGGTTTTTCCCGAAAGTTGGATTTCCGCACAAAAACGAGACACCGGAACAGCTTCCGCTGAAAACAGCGTTAGTCCGTGTTAGTTGCATCCAAAATACACAAATTAGAGGCAAAACAATAGCAAAAGTGTTCGGGAAAGTAGATACGTTTTGGACGTATCAACTCCCCCAAGCTTAGCTTATTGCTTGTCCTCAAGCAATTCAGTTAACAACTGAGCGATAAAAGAACTTTCACGAACACATTTGTTCATATGATGTATATATTCTCATGATATGGCTAATACTTAAGCAGTTCATAATAAGATACATGCAAATAAGATCATCTAACAGCTATGTTAATCATGAAGAGGTACCAACAATTAATAATAAGCATCATGAATCATGTATATAAGCAGGATTGCAATGTTCATAAGAGAGTATGAATAAGTGGTATCTCGCTTGCCTGTATTTGATCGGCAAAACATAAATGCCCGGGCACCTCTGGAGTTCATAGAAAGACTAGAAGTAGTGATTGTCAAAGATAAAAGCATCAAAGTTATACCACAATCAATCATATTTTGAGACAAGCATATTATACTAAGAATGACAGTTGTGCTCTCAAGAAAGTGCTCAAAGAAAGGATGGAGACACAACATAAAAGTAAAAGATTGACCCTTCGCGAGAGGGAAGCAGGGATTAACATGCGCTAGAGCTTTTCATTTGTAAAGCAGGAGTAAAATTATTTTGAGAGGTGTTTGTTGTTGTCAACGAATGGTAATGGGTACACCAACTACCTCGCCAACCGGACTCCCAAGAGCGGCTCCCATGAATTATTTGCATTTTTATGTGGCACTCCTTCCATCCTTTCTTACACAAACCATGGCTAACCGAATCCTCGGGTGCCTGCCAACAATCACATACCATGAAGGAGTGCCTTTTTAGTTTAGTTTTATTATGATGATGACACTCCCCCCAACCTTTGCTTACACAAGCCATGGCTAACCGAATCCTTCGGGTGCCGTCCAACAATCACAAACCATGGAGGAGTGTCTATTTAAATTAATTAATTCGGGACTGGTAATCCCATTGCCAGCTCTTTTTGCAAAATTATTGGATAAGCGGATGTGCCACTAGTCCATATGAGAGTCCGTCAAAAGTAAATGACAAGGTGATGAGGACATCCCATCTCTTGATACAGCCGCTGTACCTACAGCCACACAATTACAAGGACCAATCACTCGAGCTCGTGCCAAACAACTTAACTATCAGGTACTTTCGTTTCTTGGAACTATTCCTCATATACATGAGAATATGATGCTGCCTAAATCAGATATGTTTGTTACTCTTAGGAATGATGGACCTAGCATGGATGAGGAGGACAAGCATTGGAGCATGATCACACATGGAGGAGATGGCAGCAAGCATTTGAGGATTGAAGATGACGCCACAAGTGGAGATTTCAGGACTTTGAAGCCACCATAAGAAGAGATGAAGACATGGACGAAATATAGAGTTCTCCACTTCATAATTTCGTCCATAGCATAATGTGGTGCTGCGTCACCTTTAGTTTTGGGCCTGGCCCATGTCATTTTCACGAGGAATTAAGTCAGCCACTTTTTAGAGTCCGTATTGAAGGGGAAAGGCCTTCTAGGGTTTGGTTCGGCCACCACATGTATGGCTGGCCGAAACCCCACCTTTTCCTCCTTTAAATACCCCCATAGCCGTCACGTTTAGACTCGGATTTTGATTAGATTAAAAGTTAGCCAATTGCTGCAACTACGTGTTCTTCTTTTGAGGCCAACGCCCAGAACAAGACCGACTATTCGGAATCCCACCATTATCAATCAAGCTTTCATCTCTATTCGCAATATTCTGATTGCATCTTTAGTTCTTACTTGTTCTCGATTTCGGGTAGGAATTAAGACCCTTGCTGGTCAGGCTGATCGTGCTCCCGCAAGATCGGTAACTCCCGGAGATTGTCCTAGCGATTGCATTGGCGCACGAGCTTTGCACGTGTAGTCGGATCGTCAAGCACGAACTCCACCAACAAATCGAATTATCCTCGTCTCATCGAAAGATCGGCCACCTTTGCCCTATCAAGTGGTATCAGATTTCAGGTTGCTCGGTGAGATTTTACTGTTTTCGTAGTATAGATTGCATCTGCCATCATACCCATAAACCACGAAAAAGCCAAAAAATACTGTTAGGGTTTTTAGATCATAGTCCCATAAACCCCTGCCACGCCTTGCATTGTCTTTTCAGTTTTGCATAGTTGAATTTGTGTCTGCATCTTCGTGTCGAGTTGCTGGTCTTAGCGTCTAGTTCCCTTAGAGTTTCGAGTTCTGGTCATATTAGTCACGCCGCCGCCGCCACTCGCACCATACGCAGATCACCGCCACCACCACCACCATATACTTCCGCCACTGCCATATACACCCTGCCATATACTTCCGCCACTGCCATATACACCCTGCCATATACTTCCGCCACTACCATATACACCCTGCCACATACATCCGTATCCACCATATACCCTGTGTCCTACCGCGACACGGATCCGTGTTGTTTCTCTGCCGCGACAGAGCCCGTGTAGAATTAGGTTTTATCGTTTTTCCTACTCAGCTGTTACCTTCTAATATCATCTTGCGCTGCAGAAAAATTTCCGTGAGATAAGTTTCGGCCGCCAGTAAAGAATTGGAAGGAGAGCAAAAAAAAAAAAAAAAAAAATTTCTGGCTACATTGGTTTTTCAACTTGGCGATCACTTTTCGCCACTGGCCGTTATAGCGACATTTTTTTGGCGCCTGCGCGCTTTTCAGAGCACTTTCCAGAAATTTCGACAAAAAATTTTCTGAGGCTACACTGTTTTTAGACCTTGGGGATCAGTTTGAGACACTTGCTATCATAGTGATTTTTCGCACCTCGCGTCGCCACATCATCGCCACCTCATCGTCTGCTACTTGCTTGTGTGCCGCGCCGTGACCTCGTTAGTGTTCTAGGCTCGCGTCTCTAGTACGGTCTAGCCTAGGACCAGCACGATACCGTTGTTGAGCATACTTTCAATGTTGCATCGCTGTTTTGACAATTGCTGTTTTTGCTACCATATATAAGCCATCCTACGGCTCCACATATTGTCTCCACGTGCACTGTGTCGACCCCGAGTAATCGCTTTGGCAATCTTTGGAGAAGCTGATCTTTGTGGGTTGCCGTATCACCTTCCTCCTGTTTGGTAAGAACTTGTAAGAGCTTTGTATTTTGCTTGACGAATTGCGCGTGAACCACCATATTCCGTAGTTTGTAGGCATATACATTTGTGCTTTTTGAGTACTAACCATGTCAGGACCAGTTGATCCGACCGCTGTTGACCCGGCCAAGATGACGCACTGAGCGGTTGCATGCTCACTTCACCCACCTTTTGGGCGGGCATGCTCGCGACACCGATGCGCGCATTGATGACGTGGATGCCAAACTCACCGACGCGGCTGGACAAAGCTGGATGGCCTCGAGGCAGCTTTCAACTCCAAGCTCGACGCCAAGTTCCAGGAGCTTTTGACTCGGTTGCCGCCGCCTCGCGCTAACGTGCAACGCCGCGCGCGCCGCGTTCCTCGTGCGGACGTTCCTGCAGGTACCGATCCTGCTGCAGCAGCCGCACATGACGCGCCTTCTGATGAAGGCTACGAAGATTATGAAGGGGACGCGGACGAGCGGGTAGATGAGAACGTCTCTGGAGGACGAGGAAGTCCAACAACTCGCACCTGGTCGTCCACGGCGGCTCGAACCGCCACGCTCGACCACCTCCACGCCCGGTACGTAATGATGATGATCATGTTGCTAAGCCGAAGCTGAATATTCCGCCATTTGAGGGTAGATATAATCCTGATGCATATCTTACATGGGAATTGGAAGTAGAACAACGCTTTGCATGTTTAAAATACCCCGATCACTTGCGTGTTAGTGCTTTGCTACTTGTGAGTTCACGGATTTTGCATCTATTTGGTGGTCCGAATATTGTAGAACACATGCGGCAAATATTCCTGCTACTTGGACTGGGTTAAAACTTGCTATGCGTACTCGTTTTGTTCCTCCACATTATCAACGTGATTTGCTTGAAAAAATTGTCTCGTTTAGAACAAGGAAAAAATTCGTAGAAGACTATTATCAAGAATTGCAAGCTGGCATGATTCGTCTGTGGTATTGTAGAGGATAATGAGGCTATGTTTGCACGTTTCTTTGGTGGTTTGAATAAAGAGATTCAGCATATTTTAGATTATAAGGAGTACAACACTATTACTCGCTTGTTTCATCTTGCTTGCAAAGCTGAACGTGAAGTGCGGGATCGCCAACCACCATGGAGAAGAACTAATGTTTACGCAGGTCGTCCATCGTCATGGTCTCCGCGACAATCGGCGCCACAATCTCGTGGTACTCGCACCAGCACCTACTACCTCCAAGTACACCGCGCACGCATCACGAGCACCTCCTGCACTCCACACCAACACCATCGGCTGGTCCTCCTCGGAGTTCATCTTCCATGGCCTCCACGGGAAGACGCGCGACATTCAATGTCGCAAATGCTTGGGATTTGGTCACATAGAGAGAGAATGCAGAACCAAGCGTGTGATGTTGGTGCGTGAAGATGGAGAATATGATTATGCAAGTGACTTTGATGAAGATACATTGGCCCTTATTGCTGCACGTGATGGTGCCAACTGCGATTCCGAGAGAGAGATGGAGGTAATGGAAGGCGACACTGGCTGATCGAGTACGGGAGCTTAGTTGCACAGCGTGTGTTGAGCGTGCAATTGAGCAAAGCTGAGCATGATCAACGCCACAATCTGTTCCAAACAAGAGGCGTTGTAAAAGAGCGAGCTATAAGGATAATCATTGACGGAGGGAGCTGCAATAATGTGGCTAGCGTTGACATGGTGGAGAAGCTTTCTCTTCCTACAAGACAGCGCACACATCCATACTACATACAATGGTTTGAGAGCTCTCGGAAGCTCAAGGTAACAAGAACTACACGTGTGCATTTTACCATTGGTACATATTCTGATTTTGTGGATTGTGATGTTGTACCTATGCAAGCTTGTTCTTTGTTACTTGGTAGACCTTGGCAATTTGATAGAGAATCTGTTCATAATGGTAAAACTAATCGGTATTCTCTTATGCATGATGGAAAGAAAATTGGTCTCAAACCTATGACTCCTGAACAAATACTAAAAGATGATCTTGCTAGAGCTAGTAGAGTAAAAAACGAGGAGAAACTTAAGAGTGAGAATCAGATTGTTGCTTGCAGATTTTGTTCCACCTAAGACTAATACTAAATCTGATTCGAACCATGCTACTGAAATTCGTTTGAAAAATCCTTGTTTGCTTGCTAGCAAATCTGATATTGCTTGAACTTGATGTGAACACTACTCAATGCTATGCTATCATTTGCAAAGAAGTTCTGTTTTCATTTGAGGATATGCCTCCTTCTTTTCCACTGCGGTTGCTAACCTTTTGCGGGAATTCATTGATGTGTTCCCACAAGATGTTCCCCCTGGACTACCACCTATCCGTGGCATAGAACACCAGATTGACTTGATTCCGGGAGCGTCGTTGCCCAACCGTGCACCATACCGTACCAATCCTGAAGAGACGAAAGAGATTCGGCGACAAATTCAGGTTCTCCAAGATAAAGGTTACATTCGTGAGTCTCTTAGCCCATGTGCTTGTTCCTATTATCTTGGTACCTAAGAAGGATGGTTCTTCACGCATGTGTACTGATTGTAGAACTATTAATAATATTACCATTCGATACCGTCATCCAATACCTCGTTTAGATGATATGCTTGATGAATTGAGTGGTTATGTTCTCTAAAGTTGATTTGCGTAGTGGTTACCACCAGATTCGTATGAAATTAGGAGATGAATGGAAAACAGCGTTTAAAACTAAGTTCGGCTTATATGAGTGGTTAGTAATGCCCTTTGGTTTAACTAATGCACCTAGTACTTTCATGAGACTGATGAACGAAGTTTTACGTGCTTTTATTGGACGTTTTGTGGTGGTATACTTTGATGATATTCTGATTTATAGCAAATCTTTGGAGGAACATTTGGATCATTTACGTGATGTTTTCAATGCTTTACGTGATGCACGTTTGTATGGTAATCTTGAGAAGTGCACCTTTTGCACCAATCGAGTTGCGTTTCTTGGCTATGTTGTTACTTGCGCAGGGAATTGAAGTTGATCCAGCCAAGATTGAGGCAATTGAGAGTTGGCCGCAGCCCAAGACGGTCACGCAAGTGAGGAGTTTTCTTGGCCTCGCTGGTTTCTATAGGCGCTTTGTCAAAGACTTTGGATCCATTGCTGCGCCCATTGAATGAGCTTACAAAGAAGGATGTGCCCTTTGTGTGGGGCGATGCACAACAAGAAGCCTTCATGATACTGAAAGATAAGTTAACACATGCTCCATTACTCCAACTTCCTGATTTCAATAAGACTTTTGAGCTTGAATGTGATGCTAGTGGAATTGGTTTGGGAGGTGTGTTGTTACAAGAAGGCAAACCCGTTGCATATTTTAGTGAAAAATTGAGTGGGCCTAGTACTGAACTATTCTACTTATGATAAAGAATTATATGCGCTGGTTCGGACATTAGAAACTTGGCAACATTATTTATGGCCTAAAGAATTTGTTATACATTACGATCATGAATCTTTGAAGCATATTCGTAGTCAAGCTAAGTTGAATCGCCGCCATGCAAAGTGGGTTGAGTTTATTGAGTCTTTTCCTTATGTTATCAAACACAAAAAGGGTAAAGATAATGTTATTGCTTGATGCTTTGTCGCGCCGTTATACTATGCTATCTCAACTTGACTTCAAGATTTTTGGATTAGAAACAATAAAGGAACAATACTTGAATGATGCTGATTTTAAAGATGTGTTGCTGAATTGTAAAGATGGTAGAACATGGAACAAATTCGTCCTCAATGATGGATTTGTGTTCCGTGCTAACAAGCTATGCATCCCAGATGGTTCCGTTCGTCTTTTGTTGTTGCGGGAGGCGCATGGAGGAGGATTGATGGGACACTTTGGTGTGAAGAAGACGGAGGATGTACTTGCTGCACACTTCTTTTGGCCACGTATGCGTCGAGATGTTGAGAGATTTGTGGCGCGCTGCACTACATGTCAAAAAGCTAAGTCTCGACTTAATCCACATGGTTTATATATGCCTCTTCCTGTTCCTAGTGTACCTTGGGAGGATATTTCTATGGATTTCGTTTTGGGTTTGCCTCGTACACGAAGGGGAGGGATAGTATCTTTGTTGTTGTGGATAGGTTTTCTAAGATGGCACACTTTATTCCATGTCACAAAGCTGATGATGCTACACATGTTGCTGATTTGTTCTTTCGCGAAATTGTGCGTTTACATGGTGTGCCAAATACTATTGTTTCGATCGTGATACTAAGTTTCTTAGCCACTTTTGGAGATGTTTATGGGCTAAGTTGGGGACTAAATTGCTGTTTAGTACTACATGTCATCCCCAAGCTGATGGACAAACTGAAGTAGTAAATAGAACTTTGTCTACTATGTTGCGGGCTGTTTTGAAGAAGAACTTAAAATTGTGGGAAGAATGTTTACCTCATGTTGAATTTGCTTACAATCGCTCGCTGCATTCTACCACTAAGATGTGCCCATTTGAGATTGTTTATGGTTTTGTACCACGTGCACCTATTGATTTGTTGCCTTTACCATCTTACTGTGCAAAATAATTTGGATGCTACAAACCGTGCTTGAATTGATACTAAAATTGCATGAGACTACTAAAGACAACATAGCACGCATGAATACTAAGTATAAAATTGCTGGGGATAGAGGAAGAAAGCATGTTGTGTTTGATGTTGGTGATCTTGTTTGGTTGCATTTGCGCAAAGATCGTTTTCCTGAATTGCGCAAGTCTAAACTAATGCCCCGCGCTGCTGGTCCTTTTAAGGTGTTAGAGAAAATAAATGATAATGCATATAAACTTGAGCTTCCTGCGGAATTGGGTCCGGTTAGTCCTACATTTAACATTGCAGATTTGAAGACTTACTTTGGTGAAGAAGAGGAGCTTTCGTCGAGGACGACTTCAATTCAAGAAGGGGGCATGATGAGGACATCCCATCTCTTGATACAGACCGCTGTACCTACAGCCACACAATTACAAGGACCAATCACTCGAGCTCGTGCCAAACAACTTAACTATCGGGTACTTTCGTTTCTTGGAACTATTCCTCATATACATGAGAATATGATGCTTGCCTAAATCAGATATGTTTGTTACTCTTAGGAATGATGGACCTAGCATGGATGAGGAGGACAAGCATTGGAGCATGATCACACATGGAGGAGATGGCGGCAAGCAATTGAGGATTGAAGATGACGCCACAAGTGGAGATGTCGGGACTTTGAAGCCACCATAAGAAGAGATGAAGACATGGACGAAATATAGAGTTCTCCACTTCATAATTTCGTCCATAGCATAATGTGGTGCTGCGTCACCTTTAGTTTTGGGCCAGGCCCATGTCATTTTCACGAGAATTAAGTCAGCCACTTTTTAGAGTCCGTATTGAAGGGGGAAAGGCCTTCTAGGGTTTGGTTCGGCCACCACATGTATGGCTGGCCGAAACCCCACCTTTTCCTCCTTTAAATACCCCCATAGCCGTCACGTTTAGACTCGGATTTTGATTAGATTAAAAGTTAGCCAATTGCTGCAACTACGTGTTCTTCTTTTGAGGCCAACGCCCAGAACAAGACCGACTATTCGGAATCCCACCATTATCAATCAAGCTTTCATCTCTATTCGCAATATTCTGATTGCATCTTTAGTTCTTACTTGTTCTCGATTTCAGGTAGGAATTAAGACCCTTGCTGGTCGGGCTGATCGTGCTCCCGCAAGATCGGTAACTCCCGGAGATTGTCCTAGCGATTGCATTGGCCCACGAGCTTTGCACGTGTAGTCGGATCGTCAAGCACGAACTCCACCAACAAATCGAATTATCCTCGTCTCATCGAAAGATCGGCCACCTTTGCCCTATCACAAGGTTGAAAGCTAAACACCACATACTTCCTCATGAGCTATGAAACATTAACACAAATTGAGAAGCATTTTGAAGGTTTTAAAGGTAGCGCATGAGAATTTACTTGGAATGGTTTGAAATGCCATGCATGGGTATTTATGGTGGACACTCTGGAATAACTTGGTTTTCATGTGTTTGGAGGCACGAGCAGCGTTCCCACTCAGTACAAGTGAAGGCTAGCAAAAGACTAGGGAGCGACAAATCAAGAGAGCGATAGCTCGTCATAATCATGCTTGCGGCAAAATAAATTAAGCGAGGCATAAAAGTGATACAAGAACTGCGAAGCAATGTAAATCATTGAGGCTTAATTGACTTTTGTTCAGTCATATGCATGCGTGAGCATGTGCCAAGTCGATATAAATGAATTATTCAGAGGAGGATACCACAATGCCATACTTACTTATGAATAAAACAATGCAAGCAAACATCCATGACATGCTACTCACATTAATAAATTGGAGCTAATCATGAGAGATCATGAACTACTAGACTTTCTTAAATAACATATACCTCACATGAACCAACTAAGCATGCTCACATGGATGAGTATATGTACAAAAATGAAAACAAATAGAGTTCATACCAGCCTCTCACCACAATCGGATTGTCGTAGATCGTCATTATTGCCTTTTCACTTGTGTAGCTTGGATAATATGAAATGAAAACCACGCTCCAGCCACCGAAGACCATTGAACTCATAATGAACTTTACAAACCAAAGAAGAACAACAAATATTTTTGGTGTTTTCGAATTTGAGAACAAGAACAAAAGGAAACAAGCAAACAAAGCAAAATCTTTTTGGGTTTTCTTATAGCAAACTAGCAATAGCAAATAAAGCGAAACAAATGCAAGAAACCAAGATAAACAAATGGTGAAGAGAAACAACAGAAATATTTTTGGTCTTTTTGTGTTTTGGGAAAGAAACAAAGCGAAAACAAGAAATAGCAAACTAAAAGAAACACAGAAAAGCAAGATAGCAGAAATCTGCCAAAACTTGACAGCAGTACAGAAATCGATTTTTACAAAAATCTTACGTTGCTCAGATCGAAAAGTGTTCAACTAATGAAAGTTAGATAACAACCTGGGGAACCTGCACAAAAATTGGCAGCTCAAAATAACGTTCTGGCTGTGCTCACGAATTTTTACGGTAACAGTCCAGAATCTGTTTTCAGGCAGCACTTCCCCAAATATCATCTCCCTCTCATTAGAAAACCACTCAAAGAGACTAAACAAGTATGTACAAGTATCCAGCAATCATAATATGCAAAGAATGAGTGATGCCGGTATACCTCCCCCCAAGCTTAGGCTTTTGGCCTAAGTGGAGTTCAATCCCATCGAGGCCATGAGGTAGTATCTCCGTGGTACGACGAAGATGGATCATATTCCGGGTATGTGCTAGAAGAAGCACCCGGATACGTGACGGTGTAGTCGTAGGAGGGCTCGGCGTCCTCGGAGTCATGCTGTTGGTGGAAATCTTGTATCTTCATATGTTCATCCACCTCCTCCTTCGTGCGCGACCATGGTTGCCTGTCAATACCGAACAAACCTGGTTGGGGAAGAGGGATTTCTTTCTCCTCCCCGTCAACAAACAACATTCTATAGACCATATTATCTAAAGTGGACTCGGTGGTAACAAAATGATGGCTTTTCATAGCAGTGATATCAAGCCTCCTAGGAGTTAATGGCACATCATTAGGATCAATAGGAAGCTCTAAATATGTTAAAATGTGCAGTGCAATAGTTCCTCCAAAAATAGGTCCCCTGGTAGATAGGCGGCGAGCAATAAGAGAACCAAGATGATAAGATGTCCGTCCAGTAAGTGCAATATTCAAGAAAGCAAGATGGTAACTAGAAATATTGCTAGTGTTCTCCCTACCAAGTATGCTAGTAGCAATGTAATATGCAAAATATTTAATGGCGGGGAGTTGAATGTTCCTTATCTTGCCCCGCTGAATGGTGCGACAGTCATCATTGGTGATCCCTCGATAGAGCTCCAACAAGTCCCGAGGGTTGTCATCAATTCTCCTCGCTGTACCTACAGGGGCAATATCCAATGCACGACAAAATTCTTCCAATTCCATAGTAACATGATTACCATATATCTTGAATGCAACTGTCGGACTATATTGCGTGTTTTGGAACTTGAAGCTCTCGACGAAAATTTTAGTGAGCATGTAGTATTGCTCCCTTTCATCTCCAACGTAAGTGGCTAAACCCGCCCTGTTGACAAGGGTGAAGAAATCATCCAATATCCCTGCATTTGTCAGAAAATCATAACATGGGAAGGATGAAGCATTAGGAGCCCCATTGTCCTCTTCGGGCGCGAAACCCGGCGCGATGATGTCCTCATTGTACGACCGCCTAATTTGGGTGGCGGTCCTAGAAGGCCTCCCGGTGCTGGTTGTTCCTTTCTTGAACAATTCTCCAAATTTGAACTTCTTCATCTCTTTTCTGAAATTTTCAACAAACAATATAAAACTTGATTTGGTGACATATAATTGAGGGAAACTACCATATGAACTTGCTAGAGTACTAATCATGCATCAAAACTAGTATCTACCACTTAGAACAAGCATGCAAGCTCACTAAACATGTTACCTACAGCAGCAAAATATTCAAGGTATACTCAACCAAACAAAATTCTATTTGGATAATCGAAGGAGTCACATACCGGAGAGCAAATGTGCCAAATTTCAAACGAAATCTGGGCTGAGCAAAGAGATCGAAAAATCCCGAGCTCTTGAGCAAAAACGCGAGTGAGAGAAAGTTGGTTCAAGTTTTTTCGGGAGAGAGAAGATGCTTTGGGAGAAAGAGATGAAGTAGTGGGGCAAGGAGGGGCCCACACCACGGGGTGGCGCGCCCCCTCCTTGGCCGCGCCGGCCTGTGGTGTGGCACCCTGTGGTGCCCCACAGGTCATCCTCTGGTGCTCCCAGGTGCCTCGTCGAAAAATAGGACCAACGGTGTAATTTTCGCGAATTTTTGAAAACTTTGAAAAATGCACATTTCTGGGTATTAAGTTTATTATTACTGGCCAGGAAGAATTTTGAAAACTTTAATCAACTAAGGAACTTTGGAAAAAATAAAAGTGCTACAGCAACTAAAGCAAATGGAGGAAGAAAGAGATGTTGTTTACCTCCTCTATGCATATAAAAAGTATTTGTTAACAAGGTTGATCAAGTCTTGCCACCAAATAAATTTTACATAGCATATGAAGAAATAAACCTCAAATCAATCATGTTACCTTGAATTGTATTGATATGGATCCAATCACAAGAGTTTGATATTCTTCTTTAGGCTCATATATAGGACAATCGATAGTTCCCACTTTGATAGTTCTCACATTAGAAATAGTATTAACTCCACATGCTTTCTCAATCCTCTTGGGGAAATAGACGGTGTGTTCCTTATCATCAACATTAAAAGTAACCTTTCCTTTATTGCAATCAATAACAGCCCCTGCGGTGTTAAGAAAAGGTCTCCCAAGAATAATAGACATATTATCATCTTCAGGCATTTCCAACACAACAAAATCAGTTAATATCAAGCGAGTTATTAGTAACTTGAACAGGAACATCCTCACATATACCAACGGGAATAGCGAGTAGATTTATCAGCCATTTGCAGAGATATATCGGTAGGTATCAACTTATCTAAGTAAAGTCTCTTATAAAGAGAAAAAGGCATAACACTAACACCGGCTCCCAAGTCACATAGAGCAGTTTTAACATAATTATTCTTAATAGAACAAGGAATAGTAGGTATACCTGGGTCGCCCAACTTCTTTGGAACTTTGCCATTGAAAGAGTAATTAGCAAGCATAGTGGAAATTTCCTCATTGGGGATTTTCCTTTTGTTAGTAACAATATCTTTCATTTACTTTGGATAAGGAGGCAATTTAATAGCATCAGTCAAAGGGATTTGCAAGAATAAAGGTTTCATCCAATCACAAAATTTATTATAGTGTTCTTCTTCCTTTGATTTTAGTTTCTTAGCAGGAAAAGGCATTTGCTTTTGCACCCAAGGTTCTCTTTCATTACCATGTTTCTCAGCAATAAAATCTTCTTTAGTATACTTTTTATTTTTAGCATGCTTTTCAGGTTCTTTTTTCAACCTCTTCTTTATCAGGAGTATCATTCTTATCATTATCTTTATCATGTTCATTTCCACTTTCAGTTTCAGCATCAGAAATAGAAATACTATTTGGATCATTAGCAGGTTCAGAGGATTCTACAACATTCTTATGTTTCTTTTTCTTTTTCTTAGATGGAGCTCTAGGTTCAATGCGTTGAGAATCTTGTTCAATTCTTTTGGGATGCCCTTCAGGATATAGAGGATCCTGGGTAGAGACACCACCTCTAGTTGTTACTTCATAAGCATGTTTTTCTTTAGAATTATTTCCTAACAAGTCATTTTGCACTTTAGTGAGTTGATCAATTTGAGTTTGAACCATATGAAAATGTTTAACAAGCATCTTAACATCATTGGAGGTTCTCTCCACAATATCATGCAATTCACTAATAGCTCGAGAATTTTCCATTAAATGATTCTCTACTCTCATATTAAAATTTTCTTGCTTAACAATATAATTATCAAACTCATCTAAGCATTGCGCGAGGAGGTTTTGAATACGGAATATCTTCCCTAGTAAAGCGGCGAAGGTAATTTACCTCAATCATGGATGAAGGGGGAATTATCTCACATATATCTTCTATGGGAGGTAGATTCTTCACATCTTCGGATTTAATACCTTTCTCCTTGAGAGACTTCTTGGCTTCCCTCATATCTTCATCATTCAATTTAATTAAACCCCTCTTCTTCAATATTGGTGTTGGAGTTGGTTCGGGCGTAGTCCAATCATCATGATTCCGGCCTATTTTAGCCAATAATTCTTCGACTTCGTCCGGAGTTCTTTTCCGAAAACACAACCGAGCACAACTATCCAGGTATGCCCTAGACTCAATGGTTAGTCCACTATAAAATATATCAAGTAAATCATGCTTTTCCAAATCATGGTCGAGGCGAGCTCTAATAAGAGAGCAAAATCTCGCCCAAGCCTCGGGCAATTTCTCTTCATCTCCACGATCAAAATTATAAACTCTCCGCAAAGCAACATGTTGAGCACTAGCGAGGAAAGTATTTCCGGAAGAAAACATTAAGCAATTCTTTTGGACTTTTAATAGAACTAGGTGGCAAACTATTATACCAAGTTTTAGCGTCATCCTTTAATGAGAATGGAAAGATTTTAGCAACAAAGTAAGTACGCTTCTTAACATCATCAGAAAACAAGCTACTCGGAGTAGATAACTCAGTCATGTGTTCAACGACACTTTCTTTTTCGGTACCACAAAAGGGTGTTTTCTCAACAATAGCTATATGAGATAGATCAAGAGCAAAATCATAATCTTTATCCTTAATGTTTATAGGAGATGTGGCAAATTTAGGATCGGGAGACAGTTTATATCTAACGGTATGTTACTGCAAGCAACTTTTTAATTTTTCTTGCATCGGTAGTAGCATTGCATTTTTCAATAAAATCATCATCAAGTTCCACATAATCTTCATCAAGATCATCACTAGAGTATTCAAGTTCGGGTGAATTAACAGGTGTAGTAACATCGGGAGTTTCGGTATTTTCAATTTGCCTCGACCTAGCAATTGTAGCATCTAGAAAAGTTCCCAATGAACCGAGTATCATCAAGCACGGCAGAAATATTATCAATATTATGAGAGTTTTCAGATTCAGCGAAGTACCGGCATTTGAAGCATGTGGCGGTGGAACAAGTTTATCAATCACGAGATGGTGAATCAAGAGCAGCGAGAGGTACTCGGAGTTGTACCTTTTCTTGTAGTGGATGGTAATATGGCGACCTTAGTATCGCGAGGTTTACCCATGATGGAGAATTTGCAGCGAACAATATCAATCCAAGTGAACTTCCAAATAAAGCTATGCTCCCCGGCAACGGCGCCGAGAAAATAGTCTTGATGACCCACAAGTATAGGGGATCGCAACGGTCTTCGAGGGAAGTAAAACCCAATTTATTGATTCGACACAAGGGGAGACAAAGAATACTTGAAAGCCTTAACAGCGGAGTTGTCAATTCAGCTGCACTCGGAAACGAGACTTGCTCGCAAGAGTTTATCGAGTAGTAACGGTTTTATAGCAGTAGCGGTAGTGAAATAACGACGACAGAGTAACGGAAACAGCGGTAGTGATTTTAGTAAACAGCGGGATTAAAATACTGTAGGCACGGGGACGGATGACGGGCTTTGCATGGATGAAAGAAACTCATGTAACAATCATAGCAGGGCATTTGCGAGATAATAATAAAACGGTATCCAAGTACTAATCAATCAATAGGCATGTGTTCCAATTATAGTCGTACGTGCTCGCAATGAGAAACTTGCACAACATCTTTTGTCCTACCAGCCGGTGGCAGCCGGGCCTCAAGGGAAACTACTTGGATATTAAGGTACTCCTTTTAATAGAGTACCGGAGCAAAGCATTAACACTCCGTGAACACATGTGATCCTCACATCACTACCATCCCCTCCGGTTGTCCCAATTTCTGTCACTTCGGGCCATTGGTTCCGGACGGCGACATGTGTATACAACTTGCGGGTAAGATCATAAACAACGAATATCTTCATGAATCAATAACATGTTCAGATCTGAGATCATGGCACTCGGGCCCTAGTGACAAGCATTAAGCATAACAAGTTGCAACAATATCATAAAAGTAACATCTACGGATACTAGGCACTATGCCCTAACAATCTTATGCTATTACATGACCAATCTCATCCAATCCCTACCATCCCCTTCGGCCTACGGCGGGGGAATTACTCACACATGGATGGGGGAAGCATGGCTGGTTGATGGAGAGGCGTTGGCGGTGATGATGGCGATGATCTCCTCCAATTCCCCGTCCCGGCGGAGTGCCAGAACGGAGACTTCTGGCTCCCGAGACGGAGTTTCGCGATGTGGCGGCGTTCTGGAGGGTTTCTGGCGACTTCGACTTCTCCCCCGTGCGTTTTTAGGTCGAGGCGAATAAGTAGTCCGAAGGAGGGCGTCGGAGGCCGGCCGAGGGGGCCACACCATAGGGCCACGCGGGCCCCCCCTAGGCCGCGCCGCCTTATGGTGTGGGGCCCTCGAGCCTCCACTTGAATTGCCCTTCTGGCTCCGTCAGTATTCCGGGAAAATAGGGCCTTCCGTCAAAATCCCGAGGTTTTTCCTGAAAGTTGGATTTACGCACAAAAACGAGACACCAGAACAGTTCTGCTGAAAACAGCGTTAGTCCGTGTTAGTTGCATCCAAAATACACAAATTAGAGGCAAAACAATAGCAAAAGTGTTCGGGAAAGTAGATACGTTTTGGACGTATCAAAGCACACATCCGAGACCAATCTTGGATGCATCGCAGTAAACGTCAAAGGGCTTGGTGATGTCTGGCATGATCAGAATTGGGGTTGAGGTCAGTCTAAGCTTGAGTTGTTGGAAACTCTCCTCACATTTGTCAGTCCATTCGAACTTCTTGTCCTTCTTCAGCAGTTGGGTCATTGGTCGAGCGATGCTCGAAAAGCCTTCTACAAATCTGCGGTAATATCCGGCTAATCCAAGAAAAGCGCGGACCTAGGTCTGGGTGGTTGGGGCTTTCCATTCTGCAACAGTCTTGATCTTGGCGGGATCTACAACAATTCCTCCTGCAGACAAGATATGTCCCAGGAATCCTACTTCCTTCAGCCAAAACTCACATTTGCTGAACTTAGCATACATCTTATGCTCTCTAAGGGTTTCCAGGACAGCTTCTAGGTGTTGTTCATGTTCTTCTTCAGACTTGGAGTAGATTAGGATGTCATCGATGAAAACAACAACAAACTTATCCAGTAAGTTCATCAAGATCTTATTCATGAGATTCATGAAATAAGCGGGGGCATTGGTCAATCCAAATGACATGAAATTGTACTCGTACAATCCATATCTGGTGGTAAAGGCAGTTTTGGGAATGTCCGATGCACGAATCTTCAGCTGGTGATATCCAGTCCTGAGATCAATCTTCGAGAATACTACGGCACCGGTCAGCTGATCAAACAGGTCTTTTATCTTTGGCAAGGGGTATTTGTTCTTGATGGTGACATCGTTAAGCTTACGATAGTCCGTACATAAACGACTGGCACCATCCTTCTTATCCACAAACAAAACTGGGGATCTCCAAGGTGACGCACTTGGTCGAATCAGACCTTTGGCTAACAGTTCATCCAGTTGCTTCTTTAGCTCCACGAGCTCTGCTGGGTTCATGCTATAGGCTCTCTGGGCGATAGGTCCGGTTCCGGGGATTAACTCGATGATGAACTCGATATCCCGATCTGGGGGCATACCGGGTAAACCATCAGGAAACACATCATGATATCGACAAACGACCCCGGATCCACCTACGGTTGATGCCCGATGTTTCACAGCGAGAACCTGGGGTAGAGAATCCTCCCAACAACGCGATGAACGCAGCCTGGAGAAGAGGGAACGAATCCAGCAAGCAACGGATCGATGAACGACCGCCTCAAACCAAGAGCTAGACAATCCTTGATGAACACAAGAACCTTCGCAGCGGATAATAATAGATAAACGGCAGCGCCGTACCCCCGGAGGGATGATACACGTGAACACACGCAATGGGGAAAACCCTAATCTTTAGTCTAAACTTGTCTCCCTAAACCCTAGCCGTGCCTCCACCTTATATGAGGGATGGAGTGGCCGGCCAGCCCCTAGTGGGCCTCTCTACCTTGGTTTGGACAAGGCCCAAACCAAAGCTGACTCAATTTATTAAAAACCCTAATTGGCCCACATATGACCATTACATAAACTAGGATAAATAAGCTGGTGGAGTCCTGAATCGGGGCTCCACATAGGCCTCCGTGCCCATATCATCCTCCCCCCCTTCAAGAAGCGTTGTCCCCAACGCGTGAGGGTCTTCTGGAAAAGGTGACGTGATATGAACATGACACGTCCTCGCCGTCTTCAAGTCTTGCTTGCCTTCCACACCACATCCTCCCTCGCGGCCTCGCTTGACTTGATACAGCACTTGGCGCCTCCTTTCTTCTCCACATGAGCTTGGACTTCGGCGCCAATTCCTTCTTCTTGCGAGGTTTTGATGGACCCTTGTGTCGCTGCACATGACCCTGCACAAGATGTGTAATTCCTGGACCACATAGATGTCTCACACGTCCATCCTTGCCTCGATGCATCCGCGGTGTCGCGGAAAACTGGACTGAAGTACTCCTAGCACGGTAGTGCCGCTGCCCACTGTCTCCACTGACGCGCTCACCTCCCACTCCTCCCACGCGCATCTGCGCCACATGTACTGAAACACCATCAGCACAAACATCATCAGTCTGCATACTAGCATCAACACAAACTGGAACTGTAGCACATGCTGCAACATCCACATCAACAACAAGTGTAGCTTCATCCGGCTTGTCACCAACAAGAACTGGCTTGTCATCTACGAGGCTTGGCTGAAACATCACCAACATCAATGCTCGGAACATCATGCACCTCTTGCTGCACTTTAGGCTTGTGCAACTTCTCTTTACGCACCACTAACTCCACATCGGACTTGATATGATCATCACCCATAGGCTTCAAAGTCCGCATTTTGCCACCATGCATAAAAGAATATGTATTTGCTCGCCCAGCATGTGTCACATTGCGATCATACTGCCAAGGACGCCCAAGTAGCAATCCACACACCTCCAATGGCAACACATCGCACTCGATCTCATCAATATAATCACCAACTGTAAATGGCACACGCACCTTGTGAGTAATCTTCAGCATACCACAGCTATTCAACCACTCAAGACGTTTAGGTTCAGGAAGACGCCATGTAGACAACCCCAATGCTGCCACCATCGCCTTGCTAATGCCATTAGTACAGCTACCACCATCAACCATCAACTTGCAAGCCTTGCCCTTGATAAAGCACCGAGTCTGAAACAAACTCCACCGCTGAACCTTGTCAACTGTCTTGCAAGCATCATCTTGTACCTTCTTGAGTTGCATATTCAGCCCGCTCAATGGTACATCCTCCTCAACGATCCACGATAGCGCTCTTGGTATCGAGCCAGGTTTCCTCTCCTCAATGACTCGTCGACACCGGAACATCCTCCTCCACGGTAGTGTTAGAGCACACCACCGGCTTACTCAAGCTCGCAAAATGAAAGTTATGACGCAGAAACTGCTTGAAATCTGCCCAACTAGACCGTAGACCAATGATACCCTGAACTATAAGAGCATTACGGTACCAACTAGCCACAACATCATCAACACGCCGGTATGCAATAGCAAACTCCGTCTGGCCACCAAAAGAACTATCAAACTCCTTGCATCTCGCAAATCCACCTTCAATGTGTGATTCCCAAAGTTGATATTCCGTCGGTGTCGCAGAACTAGCCAACCTCCACTTGATGGTAGATGCATCGAAGTGCAAACCCGTCACAATACGAAGGTAATCATGATAGATATCATCCTTCCTATCTTCAATGCCACCAAAACGTGAAGAAACCATAGCTGTGCGCGAAACAAACAATCAGCAGAAAACAGCAAAAACAGGCTCACGGACAGAAAATTCCTGTCGCGGCAGAGAAACTGGCAGAAATCCTGCCGCGGCAGAGAAAACTGTCAAAATCTGCGAGGCCGGCGGTGCCGGTGTTCCGAGGCCGGCAGTGCCGGTGTGGCCGGCAGTGCCGGTGTGTCAAGGCCGGCAGTGCCGGTCTCCTGACGGAAATCTTCTTCTTCCTCGCGATTCCAAACTCGAAAATTCGCGATTCTGGCCACAGAAACTGCCCGAAACAATGGCAAAACCTCGCCCAAACAGCTCCAAACTTCCTCCAACTCAACCTCCTTTGACCGAGAGCCAATCTCCTCCGATCTAGAGCCAACCTTCTTCGATGCAAACCGATCTAGATGCGATCGATCAACAAAACCTCGCAGTGAGCAACCCGTAAAACCGATACCACATGATACGGTGAATCCCGGCGGATCCACCTACGGTTGATGCCCGATCTTTCACAGCGAGAACCTGGGGTAGAGAATCCTCCCAACAACGCAATGAACGCAGCCTGGAGAAGAGGGAACGAATCCAGCAAGCAACGGATCGATGAACGATACGCCTCAAACCAAGAGCTAGATAATCCTTGATAAACACAAGAACCTTCGCAGCGGATAATAATATAGATAAACGGCAGCGCCGTACCCCCGGAGGGATGATACACGTGAACACACGCAATGGGGAAAACCCTAATCTTTAGTCTAAACTTATCTCCCTAAACCCTAGCCGTGCCTCCACCTTATATGAGGGATGGAGTGGCCGGCCAGCCCCTAGTGGGCCTCTCTACCTTGGTTTGGACAGGCCCAAACCAAACTGACTCAATTTATTAAAAACCCTAATTGGCCCACATATGACCATTACATAAACTAGGATAAATAAGCTGGTGGAGTCCTGAATCGGGGCTCCACATAGGCCTCCGTGCCCATATCAGTTACCTTCGGCTCTGCTGGCATACTCGCGGTACCCAATAAATTGGGACCCGATGCGGATAAGATCCTTGATCATAGGCTGTCAAAGGAGAAGAAAAGAAGGGGAAAACTTCGGCATTACAAAAAGTAAGGGTCCACAAAAGCAAAATAGAAGAAATATAGACATCGACAAACTTACATCATCCAAGAGCTGCGACGAAGAGCTGCTCAATTGAGGAGGAGGCTCAACGATCATCTCAACCCTTGCCCTTTTTGGCGAAGGGACAAGGGGGCTTGAAGGAAGAGTAGATGTATCAACATTCTGTTGAGGAGGCGACGATTCTTCTCCTTCAACAGGTTTCTCTGAAATAACTAAAGTGTGGGACGTGCTCGTCCGAGGAGCTACGTCACGAGTTGGTACTTCTTCCTCGTCATCACTGCGAGTAAGGAGCAATAGCATAAAAAGCAAGACAAGAAAAAACTTCGATTACAAAAACAAAGAAGAAGCCGAGGAACTTACGAGCTGACGAGGGATGCAACATAAGGATCATAAGTTGCCTTCGGAGGAGAAGGAACAACTTCTTCGGCTTTGGAACAGCCGGAGTCTTCGACATCGTTCCTCTTCCTTTTCCTTTGTGGGGAAACAGCGGGAGGAGGAGATTGGACTGACGTGGTATCCTCGGAAGATCCCGCAGACTTTCGAGAATCCACGGGATCATTCACAAAGGACGGAGCTTCTTGATTGTCGTCAGTAACAATGCCCATTTCTTCGACTTCTCCATCCTCAGGAAGAGGAGGAAGGGAAGTCATAGTAGGGTGATTCTACAAAAAATAGCGACAAAGGGAAAAATAGAGAGATATCAATGCAATGAGATGCAGGGAAAATTCACAACAAGATAAAATTCGAGAAGACAAAATACCTCGGGGAGAGGATTGGTGGAGTTGTAGGGTTCCACGCGACAAGAGGAAGGAATAGGATCCTTCTTGCTCAGCGAGGTGATTCTTCGAACAAGCTTCTCCAAGTCCTTCACAGAAAGATCACTGGAGAGTCTGTTGGCGTCATTGGCACCAGAATACGTCCAAAGGGGATTTTTGCGAGCCTGAAGAGGCTGCACTCTAATCCTAAGGAAATAGGCAATGATTTGGACACCAGATAATTCTTTGCCTCGAGTATTTTGGAGCTGATGAATACGAGACATAAGAGTTTCTGTCGCTTTCTTCTCTTCTTCGGAAGCTTCAGCGTCCCAGGAATAGCGGCGTTGAATTTTTGCGTTTCCATCGAAAGGAACTATGTTGTGTTCCACGGAATTGGCACTTTCTTCGTGTATATAGAGCCACCTTTTGCGCCATCCTTGGACAGAGTCAGGAAATTTGACGTCGAAATAATCGACATCGGTTCGGACACAGATAACAACACCACCTATGTTGTAGGTGGCGTTGTGAGCGCCATTGCGGCGAAGGCAGAAAATGTGCTTCCAAAGAGCCCAATTAGGAGCGACTCCAAGGAAGCATTCGCAAAGAGTGATAAAAATAGAAATATAAAGGATCGAATTGGGAGTCAGCTGGTGCAACTGGATCCCGTAAACAAAGAGAAGACCGCGGAGGAAATCATGGATTGGGGGAGAGAGGCCACGGATGAGATGATCAACGAAACTAACCCGATACTCCATTGGAGGGTTGGGATAGCTTTCTTCGCTGGGAAAGCGGATGGCGTCTTCTTTCTTCATAAGGCCAAGCCTTTTCATCAGGTTGACGTCCTGGTTGGAGATTTTAGATCTCTCCCACTCAAGATCTTCAGCAGCCATCGCGGATTCTGGAGTGCTGTGGCGAGTCAGGCGCGCGCGCGGTGGCATCAACGGCAATGGGCAGAGCAATGTATGCGAGTGCGGGAAATCAGAGAGAGTTGGGCGCAGGGAAAGTTTTGCGAAGAGGAACAGGTGAGCGGCGCAAGCGAGGGGATGAACGGAGGTTGAAGACAGGTTTATATAAGAATTGGGTGAAGCAGTGAGCCGTTGGATGAGGAAATCGTGTGGTGAGCATAGATCTTCTAGATACAAGGGCAAACAAGTATTTTTACAGAGATAGGCGTTACCGTACGTGCGCCAGAAAAAGCGGAGGACGTGTGTCCCCCACTTACACGACGTGTCAACGTGGTGGAAACGATGGACCCACAAGGCAGGAAAAACTCGGCCATTAATAGAGTTGAAGAAAATTTGCCAAAGGAAAATATGTCGACAAGAAAAATAAAAGGAGAATGGCGACAGGATGAGTATTTGCATACTTCGGGAGCCTTTGGTCAAGAACAAGTTTTTGCCCAAATGCTCGGGGGCTACTTCGAAAAAAAGTAAAGTTTCGACTATGGCAAATATAGAAATTGTGGGAGCCTACAACCAAGCACAAGTTCTTGGCTGTAGCCTCGGGGGCTACTCCCATCGGGAGCGCTGTTCGCGCACCCGATAGATAAAAAAAAAAAGAAGAAGAAGAAGAGAAAGATTATCGGGAGATACTGGCAATATAGCGACAAGGTGGACTAAAATGTTGAGCCTACAACCAAGCACAAGTTCTTGGCTGTAGCCTCGGGGGCTACTCCCATCGGGAACGCTGTTCGCGTGCCCGATGAAATATAAAAAGGAAAAAAGAAAAAGAAAGATAGAACAGCAAGAGAGTATATTTCGAGTTATAATTAACTCTACATATACTCCCATCGGGAGATTAATATAAGTCATATTTGACTCGATAAAATGTGTCATTCCAACAGCCGGAAAAGCACTCGACAATATATTCTCAGAACGCCAAAGTTGCGATCAATTTCTGAATGCCGCAAATTTGCGAAGGTAAGACCCCAGATCTATTCTCGCTGGGCGTGGCATCGCCGAAGACTGCGCTCTGCTACTTTTATCCGTATCAACGGATACGAAGAAAAATCCTAACGGACGCGTTAGGTACTCGATAAATTTGACCGGGACTCGACAGAATGGTAAGACCTTAAGCGGCACCTGTCGAAGTTTACACCGAGTATCCCGAGATCACGTCCAGGGACGTGATTTTGAAGTAGGTTTTTGCGGATTGCCACTAGAGCAGTTAACTAGTACCTGATCCGTCAGATGAACTAGCCCCAACTACCAATATCCCTGCACAATATAGAATTTTATGAGAAGAAGTATAAAAGTTAGAGCTTTCGAATAAAAATAAACAGTGGATATTTTCCATGATTCTATGACTCAAGCAAAATTTCGGGGGCTACTGACATAGGCATCCCAAATGGGCCTGCCGAATATAGTACCCGGGGTTTATTGAAGGCCCACTACCCGAAGAATAAGAAGATTCGGAAGCCCAAGATGTATTAAAGGAAAAGATAGAGTTGTAATAGGAAGTGTTATTTGTAATCTGGCGGGATGAGTTAGAAACCGTCCCGGACTCTGTAACTTGTACAAAACGAAACCCTCGGCTCCACCTCTTATATAAAGGGGAGTCGAGGGACGAGGAGATCATCGAATCATTGTCCGCAAACCCTAGTTTTCATATTCGTCGAGTACTTTTCGGCTGAAACCTTCGAGATCTACTTGCCCTCTACTTCTAACTAAACCCTAGCCTACAATCCATAGGCATTGATAAGTTAATCCCTTGTCAAGCGATCCTGCCAAAATCCGCACGATATCGATACAGAGACGCCCTCCGACACGACGTGCGCGACGAATCACACACGTGATGCCAGAGGAATTAACACAAGCGGTAACATTACAACATGATTACAATAGAACCCACAAGAAACATATATTACAACAATGACTCCAACGAGTCAAGATACAAATATACAATACAAAGATCCAAATCATACAGAAGATCAAATACGTCCGAGTACGGACAAGATACAAATTATACTAAGAGTCGCATATGTAAGATGAGAAAGAATAGAGGTAAGGAGAAAAATAGAGGTAGTCAGAACTATCCAACGAATTTTCGAAAATAGTTTGGACGTAAGATGAGAAAGAATAGAGGTAAGGAGAAAAACAGAGGTAGTCAGAACTATCCAACGAATTTTCGAAAATAGTTTGGACGCTCTAAACTCATCGACCATTGGCAAGGTTATCCTACAGGCTGGACTAGTGGGGTACCATCAACCTGAGCTCTGATACCAACTTGTGACGCCCCGGAACCGGTACCATGAGGATTACAGCGATCCCGCCAAAATCCGCACGATATCGATTCAGAGACGCCCTCCGATACGACATGCGCGACGAATCACACACGTGATGCCAGAGGAATTAACACGAGCGGTAACATTACAACAGGATTACAATAGAACCCACAAGAAACATATATTACAACAATGACTCCAACGATTCAAGATACAAATATATAATACAAAGATCCAAATCATACGGAAGATCAAATACGTCCGAGTACGGACAAGATATAAATTGGACTAAGAGTCCTGAAGATAACCAGTGGCGTCCATAACCCTGCCCAGGCCAAGCCGAAAGGGTAACCTTGCTAACGTCGCCATCTTGTACCTGTCGAAGTCGGGCCATCGGTTGCCGACAAAAGGGAGGAAACAAAAGAGAAAGAGAAAAGGCGAGGGTAAGTACCAAGGAACGAACTCCGGCACGTACTTAGCGAGACTAGAAATGGCTATGCTCGCCAGACGAATATATCACCGGGGGCTATATGGTAGGTTTAGCAGCAGCATAACTATAACCAATAGAGACACGCTACAACATCCGTCTACTCAGAGAAGGTAAGAAAGCGCATAAGGTAACAACTGAAAGCTACACAATCATAACCCAGCCGATTACACAAATCCCGTTCAACAAAGCGAAGAAGCAATGTAAAAGGCACTCAACGGTTGACAAGTTTTATTATATATTGGTTGTAGTAATGCTATATTACTACGCAAGTTATTATCAGATTATGAGCAAGAACATAAAGATGTAAGTTGTTCTATGATCAAGCCATACAATTCCAAGTCATCCATAACCGCGGACACGGCTTATCGATAAGATGTACACCCTACAGGGGTTGCCCAAATGTAACCATACACATGCTCGAACCCGCTTTATAAAGGCGGAATCTCACAACAAGACCGTTCCCAATGCAAGAGAAAGTTTAATGGGAGCCACCCAACTAAGCTACCCGTGACGAAGTTCGGCCGTACTCCGATACGGACCCAGAGGTTGCGATGGCGTCCAAGGCGGGCACTAACGACCGGCCAAGGATAAGTCGGCACGCAATATGAGTACAGTACAGAATATAAACACCCGAAGGCAACAGGAAGTAAATCGTGCATATCGTGCATATGAGCAAATAAAACCAAGGTTGTGGCTCCCAATAAACAGACTCGAGGAAAGGTAGTGGGTGATGGGGGTCCCACTCCCCCACGTACGGGTAGAGCGCTCAATCTCGGAACAGATAACAAGAACTTGGGTCCTAGGGGACATTAGCAAGTCAAAATTCCGATGCTTTCGCAAAGGGGCTCACAGATGCCTTTGCTTACAATTTTAGTTGTTAACAATAAAGTAAAGCATGAGTTTCTCCAACAATTGATATAGCATGTGATAACCTCCCAACAACCCAACATATCCCGATAACAAATCGAGATAAACAACAGAGCCTAAACACGCCTACGACTCGCAAGGCTCAAACAACAAGCAACGACTATGGGTAAGGAATGATACATATAGGATTATTATGGTAAACAAGTGGAATAGGACACGTGACTCGATAAATAATCGCAACATAAGGATAGCAGTGAGAGGGAGAGCAAAATATAAAATAGGTGAAGAGGGAGGGCTCGCCTGTGAAACGATGTCGAAGAACTTGTCGGAGAACTCATCATATCTCACAACACCACTTCGAGATCCTATCCGTGAAGAAGCAAATGCTGGAACACACAACGCATGCAAGTCTTACTACTGCGTATAAAGAGTCGGCATGCTCAAGATGATATGCATGGTAACAATGGTGCAATGCAACTCATCCATATTAATCTGAGTCGGAACCCCGGACAAACAAATTAGGTTGGAGTTGCATTTTCTACCGACAATTTTAAGCGTTGATTAGCATGGTACAACATGGCAAGGGTGCGCTACTTCAAAATTAAATGGAGCGGGGAAACCTTGATGGAAATCCAAAATACTCTGCATATATGTTAGGTGGTATGCACGAACTATCACGTCACGACATGATGCGAGATGCAAACAGATGAATGGATGCCATATTAATGTTCCTTGCATTTTTCTGATCAATTTTCATATAAAATATTTTTTATTTCGAGTTACCAATTAGAAGATATGATTTATACAAGATTTCCACATATCCTGCAGTTTTTCAGAAAAACAGAAAAGAGCCAGAAACTTTTCTCACCCAGGGTGAGGTTAGCCCGAGTGGCAAACGGCGCGGGCCCAGGGTGCTGACTGGGCGCTGACGCAGAGAAGGACCCCGGGTTGGTTTGCATAACAGGCAGGGGGTTTTCTAGAAAACAGGTGCAGGCAGGGACTGCGGGTTTGAACAGAAAAGCTGCAGGGGCGTTATTGCAAGAAGCACAGATCCAGATCTGAGTAAAGGATTCTCACCGAATAGAGGCTAGCCCGATCCACTGACAAGTGGTCCCGAGGAAGCGGACTTGGCGCCATGCTGGCAAACCTTCCGTGCACGCCCAGGAGGTGTTCGATGCCGTGTGCGGGCGGTGACCACGCAGGGCGTCGCGTGCGGGCGCTGCTGAGGGTTCCAGGATGCGAGGAGGGGGGCGTCGAGAGCGCCTCATCGTGGTGAACTATAATAGGGCGGAGCCGTCGTCGGGGGTCACCAGAAAAGTTGCCGACGGCGAGGATCTGCGGAGGAGACAACCGACATCACGAGGGTAAAACGCCCCAGCGAGCGAGGGAGAAGAAAAAGGGGTCCAGGAGAAAGAGGCGGGGTATCAGGAACGTGAGGAGGAGCTCGGACTAGCCGGGCGAGGTCTGAAGCCGCCGGTATCCTTGCCGGAACGCGGCAGCAGAGGTGAAGAAACCTTGATGTTGAGGTCGATTCGGGGCTTCCCGGGTCGATTCCGAGCACCGGGAGGAGGAGGGCGAGGTGGCGCGGTGATTGGTGGCCACGGCGTGGCACGGGGCCGCTAGAAACAGTGGGGCGACGGTGATCTTCACGCGGCGGCAGTCAGGTCTTGGAAACAAACCCTCTCTGCTTACTTGCGAAAGAAGAAGAAAGGGAGGCGTGGGTGATAGGATGAGGACGAGAGGTTGCAGCGTGGTCTAGAGATAAAGTGGAGGGGAGGAAGGAGGACCACGCGGGGCAGGTGGGGAAGGCGCCGTGCCGTGCTTCTGCTTCTCTGCGGTCGCTGTCGAGAAAGAAAAGAAAAAGAAGGGAGATGGAGGCTTGCGAAGGGGTACGGGCTGGAGGCTGGCCGGATCGAGCTGGGCTGGCGCTGGGCCACCGGGAGAGAAAGAAAAGGCCAAGAGAGAGGGGGCCTGAAGGAGAGAAAGAGAGGAGTTGGGTCTGGGAAGAGAGAGTGACCAAGGGAGGTTTAGCTTGTTAGATTTTATCAAAGAAAAGAAAAAGAAGGATTTTATTAAACCATATGAGAGGATGAAACAAAATAGTTTGGGTTTATAAAATAATTTTATTTTGTTAAAACATGAATGATATGATGCATGATGCCATGATGATGCACAAAAGAAAAATAACAAATAAATCTAATAGGGGGTCCTACCCGGGCCGTTACAAGCGGTCTCAACGTTTCCAAGGCGGCACGGGATCAAAAGAAAAAGGAAGTAGCCAGAAATCACGGGGTAAAAAAAACCAAGAATAGAAAGAATTTTCGTTCATAGAGGATGACATGCGGGACCCATGATCCTGCATCGTAAACGGCTCGATCGGAGAGCATTGAACGAGATGGCGTGATCGAGAAAAAAACAATGCAAGAGAGGCTGCCATATGGGCCCTACATCCCTGGGCGGTCCGGATTTGCGTTGACTCGGCCGGCGAACCCGAGAATTCGCGATGCACCACGTCCCGGGCCACCATACGAGACGTTTTGGACGTTTTCGTCGGGCTAGGTGGCCTAAAAAACGAGAAAAAAAAGTTTTAACATGCACCACGGAGAGACCCAAAATCGTCGGCCATGGTGCACCAGCAACCACGGCACGACTTCAACTTCGTCGGCCATGTCAACTTTTCTTGTAGTGCACATTGCATGAGCATCTCCATCTCCATGTAGTATTCATCAACAGTCTTCACACCTTGTCTCAATAGGGTCAACTTATCAAATATATTGCGCAAATAATTAGTGGGCACAAAACGATCATTCATTGCCGCCTTCATTGCACGCCATGTGATAATAGGCGGCTCACCATCTTCCTCACGAGCACTAACAAATCGATCCCACCAATGCAATGCATAGCCATCAAATTCGGAAGAAGCAAGCTTGATCTTCCTATCTTCAGTGTAATTATGTAAGCGCCATAACTTCTCAATCGTCAGCTCCCAAGTGAGGTATTCTTCAACATCAGCACCTCCTTCAAACTTAGGTATGGAGAACTTAGGCTTACCCAATCCATCTTCTTCCTCAAACCCACGACCTGGACGTCTGAGTTCAGCAAACCCACGAGGACGATTACCACGTCTTGCACCACGATTAGCATTAGGTGCGTCATCTTGAAGCTCAGGATCTTCTTCTTCTTCTTCTTGTTGTTTTTGGGTCAAATTCTCAACAGCTAGTCGCAAATCTAAAAGACCGCGCTGGATATCCGTCATTTGATCTTTCATTGTAGTGGCGGTCTCACATGTAGTATCCAATTTCTCGGAGATCCCTTGGACCGTTCCCCTAAGCTCATCATCCTGAGTGCGGAATTCACGTCGCATCTCATTACGAAGAGCCTCATACTCCCTCCTTGTCAACAAATCCGCAGAGTTCTTGTTCTCCTGGTTAACAATTTTCTCATCACTAGCAGACATGGTTAGTAGGTTAGTGCACTAAATCAAAAATATATGGTGGTACTCTCACAACTCACTCATTAACTGATAAGAAAAGGAAATCTTACCGCTCCAAAGTGAATTAGTATTCCTTACCACTTGTAGTGACAACTAGTGCACGGATGTAGCGAAGCGAATATCAAGGGTATAAGAACAAATCACACGGCAAAGCAGGATATATGTGGGGATGTAGGTGGGCTACCTATTTGCACCAATAACAAGCTCTAGCGCTGACCGTAGACAACCAATGATACTCACACAAGGCGATAAATGTGGCAATGCAACTATATGTAGGAAAGGTTGCAATGCACTAGAGAGACGCTAGCAAAGCTCAATGAGACAGACACAAGATTTCTCAACTACAGATGCAGTAAAGTAAACTTAGGCCTTCACTTGATTCTTCTAGCACTTCACTTTTCTTTTTGGATTTTCTTTTTGTATAACACGCATCTATGTAGCTCTTTTTTCTTCTTTGCAATTTTATGTTTTTATTTTATTTTATGACTCAACTCCTTGATAACATGGCCAACAGATAATGTAAAGCACCAAAACCGAATGAGCAGCCTATCGAGCGGTAAAACTAGTCTCTTCTGGGGAAGTTCCTAGTCACTTATATCAAAAGGCTGTGGCTATGGTTTGGACAAACACACTGTATGCTATGTGGACTCGGAGCAACAAAAAATGACTCTTGATGAAAGCGGAAACACAAACCCTAACAATACTAGATGGAAGAAAAAGGTACGCAAAAACAACTACGAAAAGCAACTAAAACTCGAAATTAGTGCAATCTAAAGCTATAGCAAACCCTAACCCTAACTTGTTATGGCTTTTTCTGGAGAGGAAACACTGACAACTCAACTATGGGGTGGATTGTGGATGGCTTACCGAGGAAACACTGAAATCTGATACCAAGATGATAAGGGGTGGCCCGATCTTCTCATTAAGCAACGGTGGTGATGATGATCACGGGATGAACACATCGGAGAATCACGGATGATGAAGTGGATGATAACTTGTATGACGCAACGAGATCTATCGATTGCTCCCTGTCGCCAATGCAACAGCTCTCAACCCTGCAAGATATTCGCAACTCCACACACTTGCGCACGTAGCCGCCGACCACGAAGCGGTAAGTTGCAACCTTCTAATTCCCAATGGAACAGCAGATTACACAAGACTTTCAGATCTACACCAAATCAAGGAATATGGTGTAGGGGATTCAATAGTTTTGTAGAGCAAACAACTAAGAACTAGGGTTTATCTTAAACATGGTCTAAAGCAACTTTGGGGGCGTCCTGGGCACTTATATAGGCGTCCGGGACGACCTCAGGTTGAAAAAGTACGAAAATAACCGACCCGGAATAGATCTGGTCGAGACAGACTCGGACACGGCCGGTCTGGGGGGCCGGTCGACCGGGCCTAGGACCGGGCTAGCCGGTTCAAACCTGGCCAGGGACCGGGTGTTGACCGGGTGTGGGACGTGTCGCGCAGTAACCCGCCCGGTTGGCATCAGCAGGACGTCCGGTTGGCACCGGGTGGGATCCTGCGTGCCGCCCGGTCGGACCGGGCTAGAGATCGGGCGTGCCGGCGTGTGGCGGCCGGTCTGACCGGGTGCTGGACCGGCCTGGACTTTGGCTTATCCTCTCGCGCATGCCTCCCGCTCCTCACTCGCGCATCCATGTGGTATCTTCATGTCCAGCTCCATGTCCAGCTTCACGTCCATCTTCATGTCCAGCTACTCCTCTCCTCCTCGTACGATGCTTGTCTCCTCTTCATACCTGATGATACATAAATAACAGGACTTAGGCAGTATAAAGTTCTCATCAATCAAAGTATCGTTTAGGAACAAGTTCAACTGTTGTTTAAGTAGCTTCGCACGAGCCCTTGTAATAGGTCCAATCCGAACTTCATTGGACTTGAGCTGCACAGCAGCTTCATCTTCATTTGGTAATGATGGAGGTGGTAGTGTGGTAGGGATGTCCTCATCAAGCATGCAAGATTACAAATAACAAATGACAAGTATATAATCGATCTCAACATAGTATTCAATATTCATCTGTTGCGGTCAGAAACCCACCGGCGAGCAGCGACGGGCAACACTGTAGAGCCGGGAGGCTCCCAGGACTGCGGCTGGCCCTGGTCCCTCCGAGCGACGGCTCGCAAAGACTCGGCACGCACGTCCGATGCTGGTGCAAGGGCGTGCCACCTGACCTATACCTGGTCAGGAAGGTGTTGGATGTGCCTCGCTTAGTTTCCTGCATGGCATACACGTAAACATTAAATACGAGCCTCGATCGGCTCTCAGGTTATCCTGTGAATCGGCTCAAGGAGCCGATCCACCCATGATCCGTACGAGGTGTACGATCAGATGGTGGTCCTGCTTGATCAAAATAAAGCTAAAACGACCTACTACGATTTAGGGTTTTCACCACATAATCGGAACATCCTACTCGTGATTGAGCCTTGCGGCCACGCACGGTGATCGTAAACCGACCCTAGACAAGGCCTAAAAACCAACACGAAGTTAATCCTCGGAACATCCTGTCTAGGGCTAGCAAACTACACCCTACGCGCCACTGGATCCTTCAACCCGTTTGTAAGGCCTAACTATGCAGATATTAAACTAATCCTTGAAGAACAAGGAGCAATCATGACGGATCGGATCTACTAAATAATGATCAAGCGGGGTGCCGCCCTTACACCCAAGATAGGTGTAAGGGCGGCTAAATGTCTAAGGGTTGCACGGACGAAAGCATATGATACGATGAAACAATGCTAACCCTAAAACATCTATGATAACTACGTTGCTCGCCATCAACAAGGCTTCAGTACGAGCAACGCAAGAACAGCGAATAAACATGTACTGCCTAGATCGCAAGATGCGATCTAGGCAGCATGATGCTTACCCGGAAGAAACCCTCGAGACAAGGGAGTTGGCGATGCGCCTAGATTGGTTTGTGGTGAACGTGATTGTTGTTTATTTCATAAACCCTAGATACATATTTATAGTCCGTAGACTCTCTAACGTGGGAATAATCCCAACCGGGCACGAGCCCAAACTCTGTCTAATCGACACGTATCCTACTATATTACAGATACACGGGCAAACTAGCCCAAACTTTGCATATAAGGCCGATTCATGTATTTCTTCTATGTATATTCTTCAAGCCCATCTTCAATCGCGGCCCACCTCTGATCCGGTCAAATTCTGGTGATAACACATGCCCCCTGGTTTTGGAAATGACAATTCCAAAATCACTCTTTTTTTTCTTCGTCGGGTCATGTCGTGGCAGAGCAGAACCGCCGCAGTATCCTTCATCATGATGCCTTGCCTCCTCCACTTCTCCGCGTAACCTGGCAAAAAAAAAAATTTGTCTGTTGGGCACCACTTCCTCGGAACTGCTGTGGCATTGAATCTCCACTATATCCCCTTTTATTTAACCGTTCCAAACAGTTTGCTTCTTCGTCCCCTTCGCATTAGCACTCCAAAAGCCCTCCTGCGCCACCATGTCTTCTTCCTCCTCCGCCTCATCGGATCTTTCCACCCAATCCTCCTCCTCCCGCGAGTCGACGCCGGAGTGGGACCCGGAGGAGGCCCACGCGGCCAACATCCGCCGCGCCATCGAAGCCGGGGAGGAGTCCAGCCACGACTTCTCCGTCTGGTCTGAGGACGACAAGTCCTCGACCGACGGGGAAAGTGACCTCCGCTTCCTTGCCGACGGGGAAACGGAGGAGGAGAGCGATGACGATCGCTTCTCCTGTGATGACTTCACCTCCTCCAAGGAGGAGGAGGAGGAGGTGGAGGAGGAGGACGACACCTCCTCCGACGAACCGCCGGCCAAGCGCTTCTGCCCCTGGCCGGGGAACCTCAGCGACTTCGACAGCGACGACGACGCTGACGAGGAGGACGAGGACAACGAGGGTCCTGCCGGCGGCCGCTACAGCAGCGACGACGAGCCCGCCGGGAGTAGCGCCGACAGCGGCGACGACGGCGATGACGAGGGCAGCGACGGCCCGTAGATAGGACCCTTAGCATAGGAGCAGTAGTAGTAGTTGGGGCAATGTATCCCCTAGTACTTCCTTTTGAGAGCAATCAGCTCTTTATGTAAGAAATCATGTTTATCAATGAAGAATTCCCCTCAATTTGATTTTGCCGATTTCCTTTAAGCTAATTTAGCCGATTTCCCCTCATGCTGACTTTGCCGATTGTCAACTTAGCCAATGCTCAACGAGCCAATGGCAACGCATCTGCTCATAATCCGCCCTTCATCTCTTCGACTAAGGAGTGATTGTAAACTTGGTCAATGCTCAATAAGCCGATGTCAACGCATCGGTCCCTCACAATCTATCCTTCATCTTTTCGACCGATGACTTTGAGCTCTGGCGGACAATGTGGAAGACCAACGCTTTCAAGAGAGCCCTAGGACCGCTGCTGAAACGACTTGACGCTGAAGCCGATAATTCTGCAGAACAGATGTCACCTGCTCGCAAATCTCTTCAGTGACACTTCATAATCCTGCTCTGTTCCTTTGCAGCGACCAGATGGCCCAAAGCCAACTCCCTACCGGTGATGATGGATCCCTCCTTGAATTCCTCCTACCAGCTCCAGTGATCCTCTTCTGCAAGAACTCACCACCTTTGAAGGAGATCAGCCGATGAAACCCCAATCGGCTTCTTAAAAACAGAGCATCTACCAGGTCAGTTGCCCCCCGAGCCTCAGTCAAGGCGAGAACGGCGGTGAAGACACACAATTCAGTTGGAGAGCCTCGAACTCAGGCCATCTTGAGACAGCCAAACTCCACCATAGGGCAGGGCAGCTCCATCCTCTCCTCGGCTCATCTTGGCCAAATTGACCGCAGAGACAACAGAGCCGATCGCTTCTTCCACCGTTGAAGGCCGATATTGCATACCGATATATGTTGATCTAAAGTCGACGGCCGGGCATCGGCTTTGCAGACCGCTTCTTCCAGCGGGTAGATCCTGTGTAATTGTACTAGAGTCGATGGCGGTGCATCGGCTTTGCTCCTTAGCTCTAAAGTCGATGTCCGTGCATCGGCTGTACATCATGAGGAACATCATGAGAATTTTTTTTTACTGGCCGATTTTTCTATCGGCCCCCAATATTTCACTGCACATGTATCGCACATGTTCATCTGATTATGTGCCCCCCGAGCCGAATCTGCCAGGTAACTGCGGATATCGGCTCTGTGGTTCGCCAAGGCACTGCATTTGGACGTCGGCTCTGTTAGGACCACTGTTGTCTTCTTCTAGCTCATCAGCCGACGTAAAACCGCTTCCCATTAGATCGACGTTGAACACAGGCAGGACGTATGGTGAGGATAATTTTGGCCGATTGCTGGAATCGGCCTCCATGTTGATTGAATCGCTCAATGAAGGTTTATAATGTTCCTCCATAGATCTTCGGGGCCGATCACACGGATCGGCATCGCCACGTTTGTTTATAGATGTTGCTCTTGTTACACGGTTAGGCCGGTGGATAAGACCAGCCTCACCCCGTCCTTTGTCACGTCGATGGCGCTCGCAGTCGTCCAAATTGATGCCTGAGAGTGGTTCTTGGCCTGTTGTCTCCCAAACGTTCATGCCAGCCGTTGATATCTCGGCTGAATCATCTGCGTGGACGACCTCTACTTCATCTCCATCCCACTGTATTAAGCATTGGTGCATTGTGGATGGAATGCAACAGTTGGCGTGGATCCAATCTCTTCCTAGCAGGACCGCATAGGTGCTCTTGCTATCGACAATAAAGAACGTCGTAGGGAAGGTTTTCCTTCCTACGGTCAGATCCACGTTCAGAACACCTTGTGCGTCAGATGCTTGGCCGTTGAAATCGTTCAATGTCACATTGGTCTTGATCAGATCCGAGCTAGAGCGTCCCAACCGACGTAGCATGGAGTATGGCATAATGTTGACTGCCGCTCCGGTGTCCACCAGCATCTTGTTGACGAGCTGCCCATTGATATAGCCTCGCAAGTACAAGGCCTTCGTGTGTCTGTAGCTTCTTTCTCGTGGCTTCTCAAAGATAACCGGCCGTGGGCCGCAGTCAAGTTGTGCCACAGGTGCTTCGTCTAATCCTGGAGCACTAAACTCTGTCGGCAGGATGAACACCATGTTTGTGCCAACCGATGTCTCATCATCGGCTTTCTTTTGTCTGGGGCGCCACTCTTTCCTTTGTGGCCGACCTTCTTCATCCAGGGTTCGCTGAATTTTCGCGGCCAGATCAGGCCGCGCCTTCCTCAACGTGTGCAGGTATAACCTTTCGGCTTCCTCCAAACCACGTAGTCGTTGAACCCTACGCTTTTGGGAACGGCTGAGTCCATCAGGGCACCACCTTGGCCGATGGTAATTATCTTCTTCTTCATCATCGTCCCCTAGTTCCTTGAGATCTTCTACCCGAGAGGACTCAGCGTGCTTGTTCCGAGGCGGGAGAGGCCCTAGACGTTTGAACACGGACACGTTAGCCGCCTCCTTCTTCTTTTGTCTACATTCTGGGCAGTTGCCGATTGTAGGCAATCGGCTCATTCCTGAATCCCAGCAGTGTCTGAAGAAGGGGCAGTCCCAGTGCCTATCCACGTCGTCTTGCTCTCTTGACTTTTCCTTGGCGTGGCGCTCATATCTCTCCTCGTCGCGATCATGCCGACGGTGTCTCCTGGCGTCCCTAGCCAGACGATCTCTTTCATCATCGTCGTTGTATCGTCGGCGGTGGTCGTATTGACTCACATACTTGTTGAGGAGGTGATCAGAGAGAGGTCGCTGGTATCTTACATTCCTCACTTCTCCCTCTGTGATGTAGCGCTTGCCATCGTGACGGAGCCGATCGCGTGGAACGGCTTCCTCTCGTGTCCTTGCTATGAGAGCAGCTGCCCTCGTCTCCGTCCTTACCGCAGTGGTGCCCGGGTCCTACCATGTTGATGCTGAACGAGAATCCTGGCCGGCACCCTCCGGGGTAAGTGTACTCCACCATGTTAACGGCGGGGAAGGGGTGTGTGTCGACCTTCATGGTGTACTCGGCTGAAAATTAGACGCCCTTGTTCTATCGCCATTTGGACCTGCCGACGCCACACCCTGCGGTCGTTGGTGGCGTGGGTGAACGTGTTATGCCACTTGCGGTATGGCTTTCCGTTCAGCTCCTGCACCGTGGGGATCTTGTGGCCTTCGGGTAACCTTAGCCGCTTCTCCTTAAGTAAGAGGTCGAAAATTTGCTCAGCCTTGGTGACATCGAAGTCAAACCCTCTTGGAGGACCTTGTGGCTTAACCCACATACAGGACACGGGGCTTGCCCCCGAGTCCATTCAGCCACTGCTACCTCTTGATCTCCCGCGAGCCTTCATCTTCATCCGCCTCCACCAGGACCACCGCACGCTTGAATTTATCCTGGTATACATCTGGGTGGCGCTGTTCATATGCTGACAGCTTCTGCACCATGTGCGCCAGTGAAGGGTAGTCTGCTTGGGAGGCCACGTCCTTGATCGGTGATGCGAGACCCACCATCGCCAACTCAACTGCTTCTTTTTCAGTCACATGAGCCGAATAGCATCGGTTCCTAATGGTCCTGAAGCGCTGGACATATTCTGACACTGTTTCTCCGCGCTTCTGTCGTACTTGTGCTAGATCGGCAATGCCAGCCTCGGAAGCCTGTGAGTGATACTGCATGTGGAACTGCTCTTCCAACTGCTTCCAAGTCCGGATTGAATCTGGTGGCAGCGATGTGTACCACCCGAAAGCCGATCCCGTGAGGACCGTGCGAAGAACCTCACACGCAGCTCATCCGATGCCGAGATCGTGCCCAGTTGTGCCAAATATCGGCTCACATGCTCGATGGAGCTGGAACCATCTGATCCATTAAACTTGGAGAAATCAGGGAGCCGATATTTGGGTGGTAGCGGGATCAACTCGTACTCGTTGGGGTACAGCTTGTTATAGCCGATTGTCCTCCTTTTCGGCACCATGCCGAATTGGTCTTTCAGGATTGTACTGATCTGATCCGCGGTGATGGCTGCAGGCGTCGAACTCTGAAGATTCGCCGGGGTGGCATACTTAGCCAGCCATGCTTGCTTTTCCAACTCTGAGCCAACTGCAAGAGCTGAGCCCTGGAGGTTTGTCGGAGTGGCATACTTAGCTAGCCACGTCTGCTTCTCAAGATCTGTCCCCGAAGTTCCTCCTGCTGTTCCAGAAGTCCCTGCTGTTGCAGTCTGGTTTATGAGCGCCCAGTTACTGCAGTCTGGCACGTATGTGCACGTGTATCCGTGAGGGATCTCCTTCGGCGCCTCACGCAAGAACTGGTAGTCACTAGGGTCACCACCGATCTTGTAGACGACGTATGCCGGTGAATTCGGCACTTCTGGTGCTGCCAACGCGAATGGCAGCGGTGGATGGGACTGGAGTGGCATCTCTCCTTGGTGAGTCCCCGCAGCTGGTCCCGACGGAGAGTACTGATGCCTCATGATTTCCTGGATCACGCGAAGAGCGACACGCTCCAAAGTGTTCACCAGGCTCTCAGAATGGCGGTGCAGCGAATGAGCTACCATGAAATCAATCTCCTGACGCAGAGACCTGGTGCGTTCTTCTGACGGGGCGGACAGGTCCACTCCGTCGAGCGCGCCTTCCGGTGAGAACCCTTTCCACCTGATGTCGTGTGAGCGGGTTCTGTGAAAAGAGCCGATGAGGTCGGCTTCAAGGATCGCTTTGACCTCGTCATGCTTCTTCTTGAGCTCCTCGGTCAGATCCTCGTACGTGACTGGAGTGCCTTCCGCCATCTCAGGTGTAGATGGCGATGCAGTTGATGTCGAAGATTGTCCCACCGGGCGTGCCAGAATGTGTTGCGATCAGAAATCCACCGGCGAGCAGCGACGGGCAACACTGTAAAGCCGGGAGGCTCCCAGGACTGCGGCTGGCCCTGGTCCCACCGAGCGTGCCAGAATGTGTTGCGGTCAGAAACCCACCGGCGAGCAGCGACGGGCAACACTGTAGAGCCGGGAGGCTCCCAGGACTGCGGCTGGCCCTGGTCCCTCCGAGCACCGGCCCGCAAAGACTCGGCACGCACGTCCGATGCTGGTGCAAGGGCGTGCCACCTGACCTATACCTGGTCAGGAAGGTGTTGGATGTGCCTCGCTTAGTTTCCTGCATGGCATACACGTAAACATTAAATACGAGCCTCGATCGGCTCTCGAGTTATCCCGTGAATCGGCTCAAGGAGCCGATCCACCCATGATCCGTACGAGGTGTACGATCGGATGGTGGTCCCGCTTGATCAAAATAAAGCTAAAACGACCTACTACGATTTAGGGTTTTCACCGCATAATCGGAACATCCTACTCGTGATTGAGCCTGGCGGCCACGCACGGTGATCGTAAACCGACCCTAGACAAGGCCTAAAAACCAACACGAAGTTGATCCTCGGAACATCCTGTCTAGGGCTAGCAAACTACACCCTATGCGCCACTGGATCCTTCAACCCGTTTGTAAGGCCTAACTATGCAGATATTAAACTAATCCTTGAAGAACAAGGAGCAATCATGACGGATCGGATCTACTAAATAATGATCAAGCGGGGTGCCGCCCTTACACCCAGGATAGGTGTAAGGGCGGCTAGATGTCTAAGGGTTGCACGGACGAAAGCATATGATACGATGAAACAATGCTAACCCTAAAACATCTATGATAACTACGTTGCTCGCCATCAACAAGGCTTCAGTACGAGCAACGCAAGAACAGCGAATAAACATGTACTGCCTAGATCGCAAGATGCGATCTAGGCAGCATGATGCTTACCCGAAGAAACCCTCGAGACAAGGGAGTTGGCGATGCGCCTAGATTGGTTTGTGGTGAACGTGATTGTTGTTTATTTCATAAACCCTAGATACATATTTATAGTCCGTAGACTCTCTAACGTGGGAATAATCCCAACCGGGCACGAGCCCAAACTCTGTCTAATCGACACGTATCCTACTATATTACAGATACACGGGCAAACTAGCCCAAACTTTGCATATAAGGCCGATTCATGTATTTCTTCTATGTATATTCTTCAAGCCCATCTTCAATCGCGGCCCACCTCTGATCCGGTCAAATTCTGGTGATAACATCATCAGGTCGCAGCAAACACAACATGTAGCATTACATGAAGATGATCTTGATCATGATAGGCAGCTCACAAAAACTAAACATGAGGCACAAATTGGAGAAGACAACCATCTAGCTACTGCTATGGACCCATAGTCCAGGGATAAACTACTCACACATCACTTCGGAGGCGGTGTAGAGGCCTCCGGTGATGATCTCCCTCTCCAACAGGGTACCGGGAAGAGCTTCAGAACGCTCCCGAGTTTGGGTCTGCGATGGCAACTACGATAGAACTTTTCGTGGATGGAGGCTCGGGTGTTTAGGTTTTTCCGTAGATCGTGAATAAATAGGCGGAAGAGCGAGGTCGGTGGCCGCCTGGGGGGGCCACACCACCCCTTGGCGCGGGCCCACCCTTGGTTGCGCCATGGGGTGGTCTGGCTTCCCTGTGGCGCTTCTTCGACCCCCCTCTGGGCTCTGTCTCCGTTACTGTAAAATATTGACTTGGCTTTTATTTCGTCCAATTCCGAAAATATTTCCTGTACAACTTTTCTGAAATACAAAACATCAGAAAATAGGGAACTGGCACTGTGGCGTCTTGTTAATAGGTTAGTGTTAGAAATTGTATAAAAGTGCAACGAAGTGTAAGCAAATCATATATAATTTGTCGTAAAACAACACTACTAGGGAATAGCTTATAGCCGCACTCCTTACCGCCGGCAAATACGAGTTGAAGATGCCAGCGGTAATAGCTTCCAGGGGGGCCTAACACTACCGCTGGCGCAGGAGGTAGGTTGGCGCCGGGGGTGCCTCCAATACCGCCGGCGAAATGGGCACGCAGGCGCCGGCGATACAATGGGCCGCGGTATCACAATTGGGCCTGGCGTTACCGCCGGCGAATTGGCCCCGAAGGCGCCGGGGGTAATGGGCTCCACCGCCGGCGACGTGGGCTATTGACGCTGGGGGTAATGGGCCCTGCCGCCGCGCTAGGGTGGGCCATTGATGTCTACGGGTGCTTCTATTCTTGTAGACAGTGTTGGGCCTCCAAGAGCAGAGGTTTGTAGAACAGCAGCAAGTTTCCCTTAAGTGGATCACCCAAGGTTTATCGAACTCAGGGAGGAAGAGGTCAAAGATATCCCTCTCATGCAACCCTGCAACCACAAAGCAAGAAGTCTCTTGTGTCCCCAACACACCTAATAGGTGCACTAGTTCGGCGAAGAGATAGTGAAATACAGGTGGTATAAATAAATGCGAGCAGTAGCAACGGCACCAGAAAAGTGCTTTGCTGTCCAGGACTGGTGTGTGGTTGATGGTGGTAATATTGCAGGAAGTATAGATGCGATAAAACGAAGAAACAAACAGCGATAGCGATATTTAGGAACAAGGCCTAGGGATCATACTTTCACTAGTGGACACTCTCAACATTGATCACATAACAGAATAAATAGATAGATGCTAGACTCTACACCCTCTTGTTGGATGATGAACATCACTAACTGTGTAGGATTACGCGAACCCTCAATGCCGGAGTTAACAAGCTCCACAATATTCAATGTTCATGTTTAAATAACCTTAGAGTGCATGACAGATCAACACGACTAAACCAAGTACTAACATAGCATGCACACTGTCACCTTCACACTATGTAGGAGGAATAGATCACATCAATACCATCATAGCAATAGTTAACTTCATAATCTACAAGAGATTATAATCATAGCCTACGCCAAGTACTAACACGGATGCACACACTGTCACCATTACACCGTGCAGGAGGAATAAAACTACTTTAATAACATCACTAGAGTAGCACATAGATAAATTGTGATACAAAACACATTGCAATCATAAAGAGATATAAATAAGCACTTCACTACGCCATTCATAACGGTGAATAAGTATTCCGTGAAATATAGCCTAAGAGACCCACACGGTGCACACACTCGTCACCTTTACACACGTGGGACAAGGAGTCTCCGGAGATCACATAAGTAAAACCCACTTGACTAGCATAATGACATCTATATTACAAGCATCATCATATCAATCTCAATCATGTAAGGCAGCTCATGAGATTATTGTATTGATGTACATAGGAGAGAGATGAAACACATAGCTACCGGTACAGCCCCGAGCCTCGATGGAGAACTACTCCCTCCTCATGGGAGACAGCAGCGTTGATGAAGATGGTGGTGGTGTCGATGGAGGAGCCTTCCGGGGCACTTCCCCGTCCCGGCGGCGTGCCGGAACGGAGACTCCCGTCCCCCGGATCTTGGCTTCGCGATGGCGGCGGCTCTGGAAGGTTTCTCGTACCGTGGCTTTTCCGTATCGTGTTTTAGGTCAGGGACCTTTTTATAGGCGAAGAGGCGGAGTCGGAGAGGCGACGAGGCGGTGACACACTAGGGGGGCGCCCCCCCCCCCTAGGCCACGCCGGGCTATCGTCTGGGGGCCCAGTGGCCCCCCTCTGGCGACTCTCGGGTGTTCTGGAAGCTTCGTGGAAAAATAGGATGCTGGGCCTTGATTTCGTCCGATTCCGAGAATATTTCCTTACTAGGATTTCGGAACCAAAAACAGCAGAAAACAAGAACTGGCCCTTCGGCATCTCGTCAATAGGTTAGTTCCGGAAAACGCATAAATATGACATATAATGTGTACAAAACATGTAGATATCATCAATAATGTGGCATGGAACATAAGAAATTATCGATACGTCGGAGACGTATCAGCATCCCCAAGCTTAGTTTCCGCTCGTCCCGAGCAGGTAAACGATAACAAAGATAATTTCTGGAGTGACATGCCATCATAACCTTGATCATACTATTGTAAGCATATGTAATGAATGCAGCGATCAAAACAATGGTAATGACATGAGTAAACAACTGAATCATAAAGCAAAGACTTTTCATGAATAGCACTTCAAGACAAGCATCAATAAGTCTTGCATAAGAGTTAACTCATAAAGCAATAAATTCATAGTAAAAGGCATTGAAGCAACACAATGGAAGATTAAGTTTTAGCGGTTGCTTTCAACTTGTAACATGTATATCTCATGGATAGTTGTCAATGCAAAGCAATATAACAAGTGCAATAAGCAAGTATGTAAGAATCAATGCACAGTTCACACAAGTGTTTGCTTCTTGAGGTGGAAAGAAATAGGTGAACTGACTCAACATAAAAGTAAAAGATAGGTCCTTCGCAGAGGAAAGCATCGATTGCTATATTTGTGCTAGAGCTTTTTAAGTTTTGAAATCATATAGAGAGCATAAAAGTAATATTTGAGAGGTGTTTGTTGTTGTCAACGAATGGTAGTGGGCACTCTAACCCCCTTGCCAGACAAACCTTCAAAGAGCGGCTCCCATGAAGGACGTTATCTCTACCAGCAAGGTAGATCATCCCTCTTCTCTTTTGTTTACACATGTATTTTAGTTTTATTTATGGATGACACTCCTCCCAACCTTTTGCTTACACAAGCCATGGCTAACCGAATCCTCGGGTGCCTTTCAACATTTACATACCATGAAGGAGTGTCTATTTGCAAAATTAAGTTGCTTACTGATGAATCAGAGCAAAACATGTGAAGAGAATTATTAATGAAGGTTGATTAATTGGGGGCTGGGAACCCCGCGCCAGCTCTTTTTGCAAAATTATTGGATAAGCGGATGAAGCCACTAGTCCATTGGTGAAAGTTGCCCAACAAGAATGAAAGATAAACACCACATACTTCCTCATGAGCTATAAAACATTGACACAAATCGAGTTGATAAATTTTGAATTATTTAAAGGTAGAACTCAAGCAATTTACTTTGGAATGGCGGAGAAATACCATGTAGTAGGTAGGTATGGTGGACACAAATGGCATAGTGGTTGGCTCAAGGATTTTGGATGCATGAGAAGTATTCCCTCTCGATACAAGGTTTAGGCTAGCAAGGTTATTTGAAACAAACACAAGGATGAACCGGTGCAGCAAAACTCACATAAAAGACATATTGAAAAAATTATAAGATTCTACACCGTCTTCCTTGTTGTTCAAAACTCAATACTAGAAATTATCTAGACTTTAGAGAGACCAAATATGCAAACCAAATTTTAGCAAGCTCTATGTATTTCTTCATTAATAGGTGCAAAGTATATGATGCAAGAGCTTAAACATGAGCACAACAATTGCCAAGTATCAAATTATTCAAGACATTTTACCAATTACTACATGTAGCATTTTCCGTTTCCAACCATATAAAAATGAACGAAGCAGTTTTAACCTTCGCCATGAACATTAAAAGCTAAGAACACATGTGTTCATACGAACCAGTGGAGCGTGTCTCTCTCCCACACAAGCATGTATTTATTCAGAGAATGAAAATAACAAAACGAAAATAAAAGCACACAGACGCTCCAAGTAAAGTACATAAGATGTGACCGAATAAAAATATAGTTTCAGGGGAGGAACCTGATAATGTTGTCGATGAAGAAGGGGATGCCTTGGGCATCCCCAAGCTTAGACGCTTGAGTCTTCTTAAAATATGCAGGGGTGAACCACCGGGGCATCCCCAAGCTTAGAGCTTTCACTCTCCTTGATCGTAGTATATCATCCTCCTCTCTTGATCCTTGAAAACTTCCTCCACACCAAACTCGAAACAACTCATTAGAGGGTTAGTGCACAATAAAAATAAACATGTTCAGAGGTGACATAATCATTCTTAACACTTCTGGACATTGCATAAAGCTACTGGACATTAATGGATCAAAGAAATTCATCCAACATAGCAAAAGAGGCAATGCGAAATAAAAGGCAGAATCTGTCAAAACAGAACAGTCCATAAAGATGGATTTTATTGAGGCACCAGACTTGCTCAAATGAAATTTCCCAAATTGAATGAAAGTTCCGTACATATCTGCCGATCACGCACGTAAATTGGCATAATTTTCTGAGCTACCTACAGAGAGGCAGGTCGGAATTCGTGACAGCAAAGAAATCATGCTATCGCGCAGCAATCCAAATCTAGTATGAACCTTACTATCAAAGACTTTACTTGGCACAACAATGCACAAAACTAAGATAAGGAGAGGTTGCTACAGTAGTAACAACTTCCAAGACTCAAATATAAAACAAAATTACTGTAGCAAAATAAACACATGGGTTATCTCCCAATAAGTTCTTTCTTTATAGCCATTAAGATGGGCTCAGCAGTTTTAATGATGCACTCGCAAGAAATAGTAGTTGAAGCAAAAGAGAGCATCAAGAGGCAAATTCAAAACACATTTAAGCCTAACATGCTTCCTATGAAAAGGAATCTTGTAAATAAACAAGTTCATGAAGCATGATGCAACAAGCATAGAAAGATAAAACAAGTGTAACTTCAAAAATTTCAGCATATAGAGAGGTGTTTTAGTAACATGAAAATTTATACAACCATATTTTCCTCTCTCATAATAACTTTCAGTAGCATCATGAGCAAACTCAACAATATAACTATCACATAAAGCATTCTTATCATGAGTCTCATGCATAAAATTATTACTCTCCACATAAGCATAATCAATTTTATTAGTAATAGTGGGAGCAAATTCAACAAAGTGGCTATCATTATTATTCTCATCATCAAATATAGGAGGCATATTGTAATCATAATCAAATTTATCCTCCATAACAAAGCGGTACTAAAAGACTACTATCATTATAATCATCATAAATAGGAGGCAAAGTATCATCAAAGTAAATTTTCTCCTCAATGCTTGGGGGACTAAAAATATCATGCTCATCAAAACCAGCTTCCCCAAGCTTAGAATTTTCCATATCATTAGCAACAATGGTATTCAAAGTATTCATTCTAATATGTTCCATGGGTTTTTTAATTTTCGCATCAAACCATCCATGTCTTAAATCAGGAAATAGAATAAGAAGCTCATTGTTGTCCATTATGCCAAACTAGTGTAAACAAGAAACAAAAAGATCCAATTGCAGGATCTAAAGGAAATAACTTCGAGTACTTACAACGGCGAAAATAGCTTAGTAGCCGAGATCCGGAGTGTGAGTACCTTTTACCTTTCCTCCCCGGCAACGGCGCCAGAAAATAGCTTAATGTCTACGGGTGCTTCTATTCTTGTAGACAGTGTTGGGCCTCCAAGAGCGAGAGGTTTGTAGAACAGCGAAGCAAGTTTCCCTTAAGTGGATCACCCAAGGTTTATCGAACTCGGCGAGGAAGAGGTCAAAGATATCCCTCTCATGCAACCCCGCAACCACAAAGCAAGAAGTCTCTTGTGTCCCCAACACACCTAATAGGTGCACTAGTTCGGCGAAGAGATAGTGAAATACAGGTGGTATAAATAAATGCGAGCAAGTAGCAACGGCACCGGAAAAGTGCTTTGCTCGTCCGGGATCGGTGTGTACCGGTGTGTGGTTGATGGTGGTAATATTGCGGAAGTATAGATGCGAAACAGAAACAAGCGATAGCGTATTTAGGAACAAGGCCTAGGGATCATACTTTCACTAGTGGACACTCTCAACATTGATGACATAACAGAATAAATAGATAGATGCTAGACTCTACACCCTCTTGTTGGATGATGAACACCACTAATCGTGTAGGATTACACGAACCCTCAATGCCGGAGTTAACAAGCTCCACAATATTCAATGTTCATGTTTAAATAACCTTAGAGTGCATGACAGATCAACACGACTAAACCAAGTACTAACATAGCATGCACACTGTCACCTTCACACTATGTAGGAGGAATAGATCACATCAATACCATCATAGCAATAGTTAACTTCATAATCTACAAGAGATTATAATCATCGCCTTCGCCAAGTACTAACACGGATGCACACACTGTCACCATTACACCGTGCATGAGGAATAAAACTACTTTAATAACATCACTAGAGTAGCACATAGATAAATTGTGATACAAAACACATTGCAATCATAAAGAGATATAAATAAGCACTTCACTACGCCATTCATAACAGTGAATAAGTATTATGTGAAATATAGCCTAAGAGACCCACACGGTGCACACACTGTCACCTTTACACACGTGGGACAATGTGACGCCCCGGAACCGGTACCATGAGGATCCCAGCGAACCCGCCGAACTCCGCACGATATCGATTCAGAGACGCCCTCCGACACGACGTGCGCGACGAATCACACACGTGATGCCAGAGGAATTAACACGAGCGGTAACATTACAACAGGATTACAATAGAGCCCACAAGATACATATATACAACAACGACTCCAACGAGCCAAGATACAAATATACAATACAAAGATCCAAATCATACAGAAGATCGAATACGTCCGAGTACGGACAAGATACAAATTGTACTAAGAGTCCTGAAGATAACCAGTGGTGTCCATAACCCCGCCTGAGCCAAGCCGGAAGGGTAACCTTGCTAACGTCGTCATCTCGTACTGTCAAAGTCGGGCCATCGGTTGCCGACAAAAGGGAGGAAGCAAAAGAGAAAGGGGAAAAGGCGAGAGTAAGTACCAAGGAACGAACTCCAGCACGTACTTAGCGAGACTAGAAATGGCTATGCTCGCCGAGCGAGTATAAATATATATCGCCTGGGGCTATATGGTGGGTTTGGCGGCAGCAAAACTATAACCAATAGAGACACGCTACAACATCCGTCTACTCAGAGAAGATAAGAGAGCGCATAAGGTAACAGATAAATACTACACAAACATAACCCAGTCAAATACACATATCCCCTTCAACAATTGCGAAGAGGCAATGTAAAAGGCACTCAACGGTGGACAAGTTTTATTAGGTAGCCATTGTAATAATGCTATATTACTACGCAAGTTATTAGCAGATTATTAACAACAAGTATAAGGTGTAAGTTGTTCTATGATCAAGTCATACAATTCCAAGTCGTCCATAACCGCGGACACGGCTTATCGATAAGATGTACAACCTGCAGGGGTTGCCCAAATGTAACCATACGCATGCTCGACCCACTTACGACAGGTGGATGTCTCACAACAAGACCGTTCCCAGTTCAACAAGGAAGTCTAGGGGGGCCACCCAACTAAGCTACCCATGACGAAGTCCGGCCGTACTCCGAAGCGGACACAGAGGTTTGCGCCGGCGGCTAGGCGTGCAAACCACACGCTTCGCTAAACGTCCCGCAAGGTACAGTATAGAATATAAACACCCGAAGGCAACAGGAAGTAAACACCCGAAGGCAACAGTAAGTAAAGCATGGCATACATGGCATAGGCAAATAAAACCAAGGTTGTGGCCCCTTTTCAACCGACTTGAGAAAAGGTAATGGGTGAGGGGGTCCCAATAATCGTCCCCACGCATGGGTAGAGCGCTCAATCTCGGAACGGATAACAAGAACTCGGGTCCTAGGGGACATTAGCGAGTCAAAGTTCCGATGCTTTCGCAAAGGGGCTCACGGATGCCTCTCGCTTACAATTTTAGTTGTTAACAAGTAAGTAAAGCATGTGTATCTCCAACAACTGATATAGCATGTGATAACCTCCCAATAACCCAACATATCCCGATAACAGATCGAGATAAACAACAGAACCTAAACACGCCTACGACTCGCAAGGCTCAAACATCAAGCAACGGCTATGGGTAAGGAATGATACATATAGGATTATTAGGGTAAACAAGTGGAATAGGACACGTGACTCGATAAAGAATCGCAACATAAGGATAGCAATGCGAGGGAGAGAGTAAAATAGGTGAAGAGAGAGGGCTCGCCTGTGAAAAGCTGCAGAAGAACTTGTCGAAGAACTCATCGTATCTCACATCAACACTTCGTGATCCTATCCGTGAAGAAGCAAATACTGGAACACACAACATATGCAAGTCTTACTACTACGGTTAAAGAACCAGCATGAGCAAGATGCGGGCATGCATGACATGGCAAGGATGATGCGATGCACTTATCCAATTTAATCGGAGTCGGAACCCCGGACATACAAATTAAAGTTGGAGTTGCATTTCTACTGTCAAAGTTAAGGGTGGCTTAGCATAGCAACATGGCAAGGGTGAGCTACATCAATATTAAATGGAGCGGGGAAAACCCTAGTTGGGGTCCGAAATACTCCGCATATATGTGAGGTGACATGCACAAACTATCACGGAATGACATGATGCGGAATGCAAACAGATGAATGGATGGCATATTCATATTCTTATATTTTTCTGATTAATTTTCATATAAAATACTTTTTATTTGGAGTTATATTTTGCAAGATATGAAACAACACATTTTAATAAAAGAATGAACGGATAGGCAAGGGAAGATCTGGGTCGGATTTAGATGGAGATGGGCTACCTGCGGCCGCCGGAGTTGACTTGGAAACTGGTGGGCTGAGGCCCATCTGAGGTTCGGATGAGGTAAAAAGAAATATGCTCTGGACAGGAATTGAGCCCAGCACCTCAGGGATTAAAGTCCCTAGGACAGACCACCTGCTCTGCGAATCAGGCACGTACGAAACAAAGCAGTCAAGGTTTTGAACGATGTCGTCGGGATAAAAGGGATTAAAGAACAAAACAAAAATAGGATATGGTGCTGGGGGGGTTTGAACCTTGGTCAATCTAGTTGAGGACGATAGACCCAGCCACTGTGCTAGATCGATGTTGTTGTCAAAGACGTGAAGCACTGCTAAAAGATACAGCGACCACACACACAGGAATTGTACACGTTCATCCATGGCGGAGAAGCAGGTCAGGGACGAATCGATCCAGCGATTCTGGGCGAAACGGGACGGGGAAGTAGGCGTCGGGGGTGCGCCTCAGCATGGGGAAACTGATGGTGGTGGTTCCGGGGCCAGGGGCTCACCGGACAGCCGCCGGCGATGAGGTCCTGCGGCGGAAAGAGGTGGTCAACGGCGGGGGAACGAACCAGAGATGGAACGAGACCGGGAAAAATACGAGGAGAACGAGGAGATCACCGTGAAGCTGATGGAGAAGTCTGGGAAGCCAGGCGAGGGCCAGAGCGGCCGCAATCGAAGAAGTTCGCCGGCAGGTCGGAGATGGAATCGGCGATTTCGTGGCTGATACGGGGAGACTCGGGTCGATTCCTTGCACACGGAAGGAGAGGATGATTAGGCGCATCTAACGGTGGTCTCAGATCGAAGAGGGGTGGCCGGTAGAGGCGGCGCCATGGCGAGGTGGTGCGGTGTGTTGCTCGTTTCCTCACAGAGAACAGAGATAGGGGAAAACGAACTGAGGGAAGAGAAAGATGGTGGCGGCGCAAGGGAGGGAGAAAGGCTAGGGTTCAGAGGAGGCAGAAGAGGGATTAAAAAGGGAGGGAGCATGTGGTGGAGGTGCGGTGGTGGAAGGGGAGGACCACGGGAGGGTCACGCTGCTCTGGTGCTCCTCTCTGGAGAAGACGACAAGGTGTGAGGAAAGGAAGTGTGAAGGGGTATGGGCCGGAGGGGTGGCTGGGCTGGAGGTGGGCCACCGGGGTGGGTTGGGCTGCTGGGTTTGGAAGAGAGAGGAAGAGAGATGGGCTGGGGAGAGAGAGAGGCCCAGGGAGAGAGGAGGGTTTGCTGTTTTCTTTTTAAAATGTTTCTCTCCTTTTGTTTGTTTTAGAAAACTGTTTTGTATATTAATTTGAAACAAAACCAGACCAAGATAAATATATTTAATTTGAAACATATGAAAATAATTTTATTTTGCCTTGTTAGTTTTGTTTTAGGGTTTGTTAAAAAGAAAAAAGACAAAGAAGGGTTTATTATATAAACCATATGGGAGGGTAAAATAAAGTAATTAGGGTTTATAAAATAATTTTATTTCGTTAAAACATGGATGACATGATGCATGATGTCATGATGATGCATAAAAGGAAAGAGAACAAGCAATCTATTAGGGTTACTACCCGGGGCCGTTACAGACAAGGAGTCTCCGGAGATCACATAAGTAAAACCCACTTGACTAGCATAATGACATCTATATTACAAGCATCATCATATGAATCTCAATCATGTAAGGCAGCTCATGAGATTATTGTATTGAAGTACATAGGAGAGAGATGAACCACATAGCTACCGGTACAACCCGAGCCTCGATGGAGAACTACTCCCTCCTCATGGGAGACAGCAGCGTTGATGAAGATGGCGGTGGTGTCGATGGAGGAGCCTTCCGGGGGCACTTCCCCGTCCCGGCGGCGTGCCGGAACAGAGACTCCTGTCCCCCAGATCTTGGCTTCGCGAGGGCGGCGGATGTGGAAGGTTTCTCGTACCGTGGCTTTTCCGTGTCGTGTTTTAGGTCAGGGACCTTTTTATAGGTGAAGAGGCGGAGTCGGAGAGGCGACGAGGCGGTGACACACTAGGGGGGCGCGCCCCCCCCCCCTAGGCCGCGCCGGGCTATCGTCTGGGGGCCCAGTGGCCCCCCTCTGGCGACTCTCGGGTGTTCTGGAAGCTTCGTAGAAAAATAGGATGCTGGGCCTTGATTTCGTCCGATTCCGAGAATATTTCCTTACTAGGATTTCTGGAACCAAAAACAGCAGAAAACGAGAGCGGCCCTTCAGCATCTCGTCAATACGTTAGTTCCGGAAAACGCATAAATATGACATATAATGTGTACAAAACATGTAGATATCATCAATAATGTGGCATGGAACATAAGAAATTATCGATACGTCGGAGACGTATCAGCCATGCAGCCTTCAGTTACCGCCGGCGAATTGGCCCCGAAGGCGCCGGGGGTAATGGGCTCTACCGCCGGCGACGTGGGCTGTTGACGCCGGGGGTAATGGGCCCTGCCGCCGCGCCAGGGTGGGCCACGCAGCCTTCACTTACCACCGGCCTTTCGGACCCTTAGATGCTGGCGGTAACGGCCTGTACCGCTGGCATTTTGATATGTAAGCGCCGGCGGTAACCTGGGGCTGGCCATTAAGACGACCAGCCACCTACTACCACCCACACACACTCATATGTGATGGCAAATCAACCCAAGCACTAGTTAGCTCATTCCCCCACCTATTTTAGCTATTTCAACCAACAAAATATGATGTATTTGAGCAAATCATGCACTACCTAGCCCCTCTAGCATGATTTGCATGATCTAGATCTAGATCCCACCACCTTTTCCACTAGATCTAGCTAGATCTCTCTATTTCTAGATCTCTAGATCTCTCGAGCATAAAAGTTGACGTGTGGCGTCTCTCCGGTGCTTTTGGACGTCGCGTCAACTAATAGATATATAACTAATGAGTGGAATGTTCATGAGTTGATGAAAAGTCACGGTTATATCACTAGTGATGGCAAAAGACGCGGTTCCATATATGTAAATGCATTGTTTTGCATTTGTTGACGTGTGCAGGAACATTGAGTTGCCAATGTTTTGCCGGAATGTTGATTAACTTCCGTTCCGGCGAATTTTTGGAACTCCAGCATGAAAATATTTAGCAAAGGTCATGCCGAATTTTTTCGTGAAAACCGAGGCGGCGGTTGTAATCAATTATCTTGTCCTGTAGGCGACGATGGTCATCAAGATGAGGGAAAGCGTCGTGGATAGATACGTGGAACGCGCGACGGCCGACATGTATCAAAAAAAGCGAAAGGATATAATGTGTCCTTGTCGAAGATGCGAGCTAGGGTCGTTGTTCGACCCCTTTTCAGGCATAGTGAATGAGCACCTGCTCAGGTATAGTTTCATGGAGGGGCATTCTCAGTGGATGAGTGATGATGGAGATGATGATATCGAAGGTGATGATGATGGAGATGATGATGGTGGAGATGATGATAACGAAGGTGATGAAGAGGATGCCCCATACGGCAATGGAGACGAGGTTGAAGAGGATGGCGCACACGTTGATGGTGATCAAGAAGGCCGGGAAGAACATGCGGCCGACGAGGACATGAGTAGAATTACCCCGCTAACCGCGGCCGTGCAGGACCATCATGTTCAAGAACTTCTTCTCAGCAACACATCGACCGACCCCAAAATCGCTGGTAGACGGAAGTCTAAGCTGGATCAACTCGACGTAGAATCGAGAACTCCGTTGTACGATGCAGCTCGTGGGACGGAGGAGAGCCGTCTGAGATACGCTCTCGATATTATGGAGATGAAGGCAAAGCACAAATGGATGGACACAAGCGTGGATGAACTCTTCGGATACTTGAAGATCCACTTTCCTAAAGATAACACGTGTGCCGGTAGCCTACAGGAGGCCAAGAAAATCGTGTGCCCTCTCGATTTACCGCACCAGAAATACCTCGCATGCATCAGTGACTGCGTAATATATCGGAACGAGCATGCCAATCTCGATACATGCCCACAGTGTGGCGAATCTCGATACAAGAGAGGGACAAGAAAATCTCCTCGAAAAGTTGTGTGGTACTTCCCGCTCACGCCCCGTCCGCAGCGGTACTTCGTGGACCCCAAGGAAGCAAAGCTCATGCGCCGGCACGCGGAAAGAAAGGAGGCGGTGATGCGTGATGTAGAACGGGTTGAAAACCCAGTGCTAACACACCCTTCGGATGCAAGCCAGTGGAAAACACTAGACGATGAGTATTACGAAGAATTCGGGAAAAAACCAAGGAACATCAGGTTGGGTGCGAGCACCGACGGACTCAATCCGTTTGGGAACCAAAGCAGCAAGCACAACACCTGGCCCGTGTTTGTATTGATGTACAACCTCCCTCCATGGCTATGCCTGAAGACGAAGTACATACACATGAGTATGCTAATCCAAGGGCCGACGCAGCCAGGGAGCGATATCAACCTGTATCTGAAGCTATTGAAGGAGGAGCTAGTCACTCTGTGGGAGGAAGGGACAGAAACTTGGGATGCCTACGGACAAGAAACTTTCCGTATGAAAGCCGCACTGTTGACGACGGTGCAGGACTATCTTGGATACGGATATATCGCGTGCCAGGTGTGCCACGGACACAAGGCATGTGTGAGGTGGATGGAAAAGACGCCGTTTTTACAGCTGGGTAAGGATCTCGGGTCTTCAAAAACCGTCTACATGAGGCATCGATTGTGGCTTCCCAAGAATGACCCGTGGAGGAAGCGTGGAGACCTGTTCAATGGGAAGGATGAGGTCGAGGGACCTCCACCTAGGCGAAGCGGCGAAGAGATAGATACTCCGTTGAAAAACTGGAAAGATCGCCCTCCGGCGAGTAAGATAAAGATCCGAAGCGAGAAGAAAGGAGACAAGAGAAAGAAAAAGGAACCCGGGACGCTCTTGGGGGTATGGAAAAGGAGGTCCGTGTTTTGGGACTTGCCGTCATCGGAAGATCCTCGGTACGCCTCATAGCCTTGATGTCATGCATATCACGAAAAACGTGTGCGAGAGCTTGCTTGGCACTGTGCTCAACATGCCGGAGAGGACCAAAGACGGGTCGAAAGCAAGACACGACCTGATGGCCCTTGATATCAGAAAAGAGCTTCATTTCGCGCAGGTTGACCAGTAAACTGAGGAGGAGGAGACGGATGGTCGCAAACGCAAAAGGGTGGCCAAGCAGCGCGAAACTCCTCGCTGCTCCTGCTTCACTCTAAATCCCGATGAGCTCGAACAATTCTTCAAGTGCCTCCTAGAAGTCAAATTTCCCATAGGCTACGCGGGGCTGATACACAGATGGCTGGACCCGACGAAAAAATCTTCAGCGGGATGAAGTCTCATGACTGTCATGTCATGATGACGCAGATACTTCCGGTTGCTATCCGAGGGGTAATGGAACCGCACGTTCGTGCGACGCTGACTGACCTGTTTAACGTCTTCGACGTCATCACTCAAAAGTCGATAACCGTGAAGAAACTCGGGAGGCTCTAGGAAGAGATCGTCACCATCCTATGCGAGATGGAGATGTACTTCCCGCCCGCATTCTTTGACATCATGGTCCATCTGCTGGTGCATATAGTGGACGATATCGAGGATCTCGGGCCCGCATTCCTTCACAACATGATGGCGTTAGAAAGAATGAACGGCTTCATCAAAGGATACGTTCGTAACAGGGCACATCCGGATGTAAGCATCGTCCAGGGCTTTCTCACCGAGGAGTGCATCTCTTTCTGCAAGAATTATTTAAACGAGGACGACCCACGTCCGGTTGGATTGCCCGCCAACAAGCACCTCAGCAGATTCGAGGGAGTAGGCCACAACGCTGGCAAGAGGGAACTCGACGCGGATCAAGATGATAGGAGAACAGACTTCAACAAGGCCCACTTAGTAGCACTACAGCACATGAACGAGGTAGAGCCTTGGGTGGATCAGCACATAAACATGATCAAGAGCAGGGCTGACAAGCCGATGACGGAAGAAGAGGTATTTAGAGCGCACAACTCCTCTTTCGCGAGCTGGTTCAAAGACCAGATTGATGGCAACCCCCCACCAATGGCAAGCGACGTAGACAAAATGATATTGGCCTTGTCTTATGGGCCCGCCCCCAACCTCATGAGTTATCAGAAATACGACATCAACGGTTACACATTCTCCACAGAGGAGAGAGACAAAAGAAGCGACTATCAGAACTCGGCTGTGACGATGGAATCGTACACGGGTGAAGAGAAGAAAAGGTACTACGGAAGGATCGAGGAAATCTGGGAGCTCGACTACGTCGGGGAGAAGCTACCGATGTTTCATGTCAGATGTGCTACGGACGTCACAAAAGAAGATGCGTATGTCACCACCATGCGACTGCCCCCCAAATCCAAGACCAAGAACCCCACCGCGCAAAATGAGCCTTGGGTATTGACTAAGCACGTCGAGCAATGCTTCTTCATAACTGACCCGTCAAGGCCCAGCTGTGTTGTCGTAAGGAGAGGAAAAAGGGCCCTCGTCGGAATGGATGGAGTTGCCGACGAGCAAGACTTCGACGGCCTCGTCGGAGACCCAATGATGGAAGAAGCCGATGAAGACGATAGAACCTACACACTAAGAAGAAGAAGGACGACGCTACCTAGGTCAAGTGTTCCTCCGTACACAAGGAGTCGCGACGATACCGGTGGGGTCACAAGGACCAAGCGGAAGGGACTTTGAAGTCATTTGTGTATTTATAATAATTATCTCTCGAACAACCATTTGTCCTTCTCAAGTGTATCCTAAATTTATGTCTTGGTTTTTTATCGGATATCACCGAAAGGACTTTGAAGTCATTCAAGAATTAAAATCATAAATTTATGTCTTGCAATTTATCCTTCATTGGTTTATTTTATCGGATGTTGCCAAAGGACTTTACAATTTATCTAAATAACTAGAAACAATAAAAAAAGATCTTAAAAAATGGGGGCTTTTTTTGCTCCCACAGGGATTCGAACCCTGGGTGCTTCGGTTGTGCACAAGAGTGGCACCACTGGGCTAATGAATTTGTTTTGACTAATGTGCATGGTTTACAGAACTAAAGCTATCTCGCCAGCTGGGAAGGAAAAAAAAGATACCCCCGGCGAATTAGACGATTTCGTCGGTGATAACTGCACTTGGGCCCACCTGTAAACGTCAGAAACTTTACCGCCGGCGTTTTCACCAATTCTCCGGGGGTACCTGCACTAGGACTTAGCCAAAAAAAAACCCGTCCCTAGCTCTGTTGTCCCCAAATCCCACCGCGCGCAGCGCCGCCGTTGATCTGCCGCCGTCATCGATCCGCCTCTCCCCTGCCGCCGTCTCTGCCGTCGTCGAGCCGTCGTCGCTGCCGTCGCCCTCCATCGCAGGTGCGCCCTTCTCCCCTGCCTCCCTCTCTCCCCTTCCTCCCTCTCTCCCTTGCCCCGTTCCTCGATCCGCCGTCGTTCCTCACCTCGCCCCGTCGCCCTCCGTCGCAGTACCTCGCCTCGTCGCCCTCCGTCGCAGTAGCTCCCCTGCCGGCGGCGCTGCCGAGCTGTCGTGGAGGACCTCTTTGCCACGCTAACCTCTGACCCGACGGGAGGACGCTGCTGCTCTGGAGGCTGATACGTCTCCGACGTATCTATAATTTCTTATGTTCCATGCCACATTATTGATGATATCTACATGTTTTATACACATTATATGTCGTATTTACGCATTTTCCGGCACTAACCTATTATTGAGATGCCGAAGAGCCAGTTGCTGTTTTCTGCTGTTTTTGGTTTCAGAAATCTTGCAAAGGAAATATTCTCGGAATTGGACGAAATCAACGCTCAGGGTCCTATTTTTGCACGAAGCTTCCAGAAGACCGAAGGGGAAAGGAAGTGGGGCCACGAGGCGCCGACACAACAGGGCGGCGCGGCCCAAGCCCTAGACGCGCTGGCCTGGCGTGTGGGGCCCTCGTGTGGCCCCCCGCGTTGCCCTTCCGCCTACTTCAAGCCTTCGTCGCGAAACCCCCAGTACCGAGAGCCACGATACGGAAAACCTTACTGAGACGCCGCCGCCGCCAATCCCATCTCGGGGGATTCTGGAGATCACCTCCGGCACCCTGCCGGAGAGGGGATTCATCTCCCGGAGGACTCTTCATCGCCATGGTCGCCTCGGGAGTGATGAGTGAGTAGTTCACCCATGGACTATGGGTCCATAGCAGTAGCTAGATGGTTGTCTTCTCCTCATGTGCTTCATTGTCGGATCTTGTGAGCTGCCTAACATGATCAAGATCATCTATCTGTAATTCTATATGTTGTGTTTGTCGGGATCCGATGGATAGAGAATACTATGTTATGTTGATTATCAATCTATTACCTATGTGTTGTTTATGATCTTGCATGCTCTCCGTTATTAGTAGAGGCTCGGCCAAGTTTTTGCTCTTAACTCCAAGAGGAAGTATTTATGCTCGATAGTGGGTTCATGCCTCCATTAAATCCGGGACGAGTGACGGAAAGTTCTAAGGTTGTGGATGTGCTGTTGCCACTAGGGATAAAACATTGATGCTATGTCCGAGGATGTAGTTATTGATTACATTACGCACCATACTTAATGCAATTGTCTCGTTGTTTTGCAACTTAATACTGGAAGGGGTTCGGATGATAACCTGAAGGGGACTTTTTAGGCATAGATGCATGCTGGATAGCGGTCTATGTACTTTGTCGTAATGCCCAATTAAATCCCACAATATTCATCATATCATGTATGTGCATTGTCATGCTCTCTTTATTTGTCAATTGCCTGACTGTAATTTGTTCACCCAACATGCTATTCATCTTATGGGAGAGACACCTCTAGTGAACTTTGGACCCCGGTCCATTCTTTTACATTGAATACAATCTACTGCAATACTTGTTCTACTGTTTTCGTTTGTTACAGCAAGCCGGTGAGATTGACAACCTCACTGTTTCGTTGGGGCAAAGTACTTTGGTTGTGTTGTGCAGGTTCCACGTTGGCACCGGAATCCCTGGTGTTGCGCCGCACTACATCCCGCCGCCATCAACCTTCAACGTGCTTCTTGGCTCCTCCTGGTTCGATAAACCTTGGTTTCTTTCTGAGGGAAAACTTGCCGCTGTACGCATCACACCTTCCTCTTGGGGTTCCCAACGGACGCGTGATGTACGCGTATCAAGACTGTTTTCTGGCGCTGTTGCCGGGGAACTGAAGAGAAGTTACACTACAGAGATCTCTAACTCCCACGCCAACTTCACGCCAGCAAATGTTTTCTGGCGCCGTTGCCGGGGAGATCAAGACACGTTGCAAGGGGAGTCTCCACAATCCAATCTCTTTACTTTGTTTTTGTCTTGCTTTATTTTATTTACTTACTTGTTTGCTGCATTATATCAAAACACAAAAAAATTAGTTGCTAGCTTTACTTTATTTCCTGTCTTGCACTCTATATCAAAAACACAAAAAAATTAGTTACTTGCATTTGCTTTACTTATTTCAACATGTTTCCTTTTAATTTTACTGTAAAAGATATACCTGTGGGACAAGGGTCTATAATTGGAAGAGATAATATAGAAGAATTTTTCACCCATGTTAGTATGCATGAAGATCTTAAAGACATACCCCTTGCAAAAGCTGTCCCTACTTATGAAGATGCCTTTGTTTGTTTGGTACGCATGATGGAAGCTAGATTTATTAGTCTCAACCCCATGATACAACACATGTTTCTTACACTTTCGATATGGAGCGGGGAGAGAAGAGAGATTTTGTTCTAAAAGTCTTAGTGCGGGAATTTGCGGATATAGCTAAAGAAGCTAGAAAAGTTTTTAGTAAGCATGAGAGGCTTGGTTTGATCACCGATTTTAAAAGAACACTTGAAAAAATGGATATGGATAGAATAAAGTACCTACTAATAATGTTAATAATGGTGGGGAGATTAAAGCACCAATACCATGTAAGCTCCTAGCGATGCATGAAGCTCTAGATGATAATTATGCTTGGCTTGTTCCTAAAAATTTGTTTGATGAGAGTAGCAAGCCCAAGACTAATGAAAAGGGAGCCGCTGAAACTTATGTATCCAACATACTATGCATGGTTGAGAAAACTCCCAACACCCGTGGTAATGATGTCAATGCTTCATCTCTTGATAACACTTGATATACACTTTCTGCGCCTAGCTGAAAGGCATTAAAGAAAAGCGCTTATGGGAGACAACCCATGTTTTTACTACAGTATTTTTATTTTATATTTGAGTCTTGGAAGTTGTTTACTACTGTAGCAACCTCTCCTTATCTTAGTTTTGTGCTTTGTTGTGCCAAGTAAAGTCGTTGATAGTAAGGTTCATACTAGATTTGGATTACTGCGCAGAAACAGATTTTTTGCTGTCACGAATTTCGACCTGCCTCTCTGTAGGTAGCTCAGAAAAATATGCCAATTTACATGCGTGATCCTCAGATATGTACGCAACTTTCATTCAATTTTGGAATTTTCATTTGAGCAATTCTGGTGCCTCAATAAAATCCATCTTTACGGACTGTTCTGTTTTGACAGATTCTGCCTTTTATTTCGCATTGCCTCTTTTGCTATGATGGATGAATTTCTTTGTTCCATTAATGTCCATTAGCTTTATGCAATGTCCAGAAGTGTTAAGAATGATTATGTCACCTCTGAACATGTTAATTTGTATTGTACACTAACCCTCTAATGAGTTGTTTCGAGTTTGGTGTGGAGGAAGTTTTCAAGGATCAAGAGAGGAGGATGATACAATATGATCAAGGAGAGTGAAAGCTCTAAGCTTGGGGATGCCCCGGTGGTTCATCCCTGCATATTTTAAGAAGACTCAAGCGTCTAAGCTTGGGGATGCCCAAGGCATCCCCTTCTTCATCGACAACATTATCAGGTTCCTCCCCTGAAACTATATTTTTATTCCATCACATCTTATGTACTTTGTTTGGAGCGTCGGTTTGTTTTTTTGTTTGTTTTTGTTTGAATAAAATGGATCCTAGCATTCATTGTGTGGGAGAGAGACACGCTCCGCTGTTGCATATGGACAAATATGTCCTTAGGCTTTACTCATAGTATTCATGGCGAAGGTTGAATCTTCTTCGTTAAATTGTTATATGGTTGAAATCGGGAAATGCTACATGTAGTAATTCTAAAATGTCTTGAATAATTTGATACTTGGAAATTGTTGTGCTCATGTTTAAGCTCTTGCATCATATACTTTGCACCCATTAATGAAGAAACACCTAGAGCTTGCTAAATTTGGTTTGCATATTTGGTCTCTCTAAAGTCTAGATAATTTCTAGTATTGAGTTTGAACAACAAGGAAGACGGTGTAGAGTCTTATAATGTTTACAATATGTCTTTTATGTGAGTTTTGCTGCACTGGTTCATCCTTTTGTTTGTTTCAAATAACCTTGCTAGCCTAAAACTTGTATCGAGAGGGAATACTTCTCATGCATCCAAAATCCTTGAGCCAACCACTATGCCATTTGTGTCCACCATACCTACCTACTACATGGTATTTCTCCGCCATTCCAAAGTAAATTGCTTGAGTGCTACCTTTAAAACTTCCATTCTTTACCTTTGCAATATATAGCTCATGGGACAAATAGCTTAAAAACTATTGTGGTATTGAATATGTACTTATGCACTTTATCTCTTATTAAGTTGCTTGTTGTGCGATAACCATGTTTTCTGGGGACGCCATCAACTACTCTTTGTTGAATATCATGTGAGTTGCTATGCATGTCCGTCTTGTCCGAAGTAAGGGAGATCTACCACTTTAATGGTTAGAGCATGCATATTGTTAGAGAAGAACATTGGGCCGCTAACTAAAGCCATGAATCATGGTGGAAGTTTCAGTTTTGGACATATATCCTCAATCTCATATGAGAACACTAATTGTTGCTACATGCTTATGCATTAAAGAGGAGTCCATTATCTGTTGTCCATGTTGTCCCGGTATGGATGTCTAAGTTGAGAATAATCAAAAGCGAGAAATCCAAAATGCGAGCTTTCTCCTTAGACCTTTGTACAGGCGGCATGGAGGTACCCCTTTGTGAAACTTGGTTAAAACATGTGTATTGCGATGATCCCGGTAGTCCAAGCTAATTAGGACAAGGTGCGGGCACTATTAGTATACTATGCATGAGGCTTGCAACTTGTAAGATATAATTACATGATACATATGCTTTATTACTACCGTTGACAAAATTGTTTCTTGTTTTCAAAATAAAAGCTCTAGCACAAATATAGCAATCAATGCTTTCCTCTTTGAAGGACCTTTCTTTTACTTTTATGTTGAGTCAGTTCACCTATCTCTCTCCACCTCAAGAAGCAAACACTTGTGTGAACTGTGCATTGATTCCTACATACTTGCATATTGCACTTGTTATATTACTCTATGTTGACAATTATCCATGAGATACACATGTTACAAGTTGAAAGCAACCGCTGAAACTTAATCTTCCTTTGTGTTGCTTCAATACCTTTACTTTGATTTATTGCTTTATGAGTTAACTCTTATGCAAGACTTATTGATGCTTGTCTTGAAGTACTATTCATGAAAAGTCTTTGCTTTATGATTCATTTGTTTACTCATGTCATTACCATTGTTTTGATCGCTGCATTCATTACATATGTTTACAATAGTATGATCAAGGTTATGATGGCATGTCACTCCAGAAATTATCTTTGTTATCGTTTACCTGCTCGGGACGAGCGAGAACTAAGCTTGGGGATGCTGATACGTCTCCGACGTATCGATAATTTCTTATGTTCCATGCCACATTATTCATGATATCTACATGTTTTATACACATTATATGTCGTATTTACGCATTTTCCGGCACTAACCTATTAACGAGATGTCGAAGAGCCAGTTGCTGTTTTCTACTGTTTTTGGTTTCAGAAATCTTACAAAGGAAATATTCTCGGAATTGGACGAAATCAACGCCCAGGGTCCTATTTTTGCAAGAAGCTTCCAGAAGACCGAAGGGGAAAGGAAGTGGGGCCACGAGGCGCCGACACAACAGGGCGGCGCGGCCCAAGCCCTGGCCGCGCCGGCCTGGCGTGTGGGGCCCTCGTGTGGCCCCCCGCGTTGCCCTTCCGCCTACTTAAAGCCTTCGTCGCGAAACCCCCAGTAACGAGAGCCACGATACGGAAAACCCTACTGAGACGCCGCCGCCGCCAATCCCATCTCGGGGGATTCTGGAGATCACCTCCGGCACCCTGCCGGAGAGGGGATTCATCTCCCGGAGGACTCTTCACCGCCATGGTCGCCTCCGGAGTGATGAGTGAGTAGTTCACCCCCGGACTATGGGTCCATAGCAGTAGCTAGATGGTTGTCTTCTCCTCATGTGCTTCATTGTCGGATCTTGTGAGCTTCCTAACATGATCAAGATCATCTATCTGTAATTCTATATGTTGTGTTTGTCGGGATCCGATGGATAGAGAATACTATGTTATGTTGATTATCAATCTATTACCTATGTGTTGTTTATGATCTTGCATACTCTCCGTTATTAGTAGAGGCTCTGGCCAAGTTTTTGCTCTTAACTCCAAGAGGGAGTATTTATGCTCGATAGTGGGTTCATGCCTCCATTAAATCTAGGATAGTGACAGAAAGTTCTAAGGTTGTGGATGTGCTGTTGCCACTAGGGATAAAACATTGATGCTATGTCCGAGGATGTAGTTATTGATTACATTACGCACCATACTTAATGCAATTGTCTGTTGTTTTGCAACTTAATACTGGAAGGGGTTCGGATGATAACCTGAAGGTGGACTTTTTAGGCATAGATGCATGCTGGATAGCGGTCTATGTACTTTGTCGTAATGCTCAATTAAATCTCACAATATTCATCATATCATGTATGTGCATTGTCATGCTCTCTTTATTTGTCAATTGCCCGATCGTAATTTGTTCACCCAACATGCTATTCATCTTATGGGAGAGACACCTCTAGTGAACTGTGGACCCCGGTCCATTCTTTTACATTGAATACAATCTATCGCAATACTTGTTCTACTCGTTTTCTGCAAACAATCATCATCCACACTATACATCTAATCCTTTGTTACAGCAAGCCGGTGAGATTGACAACCTCACTCGTTTCGTTGGGGCAAAGTACTTTGGTTGTGTTGTGCAGGTTCCACGTTGGCGCCGGAATCGCTGGTGTTGCGCCGCACTACATCCCGCCGCCATCAACCTTCAACGTGCTTCTTGGCTCCTCCTGGTTCGATAAACCTTGGTTTTCTTTCTGAGGGAAAACTTGCCGATGTACGCATCACACCTTCCTCTTGGGGTTCCCAACGGACGCATGTTGTACGCGTATCAGAGGCGAACTGCGGGCGGAAGCAGGCGTTTGCGGCATCACTCAACGTGAACGACGACCAGAGGGTCCTCAAGGGTAAGGTAATCTCCACTCCCGTCCCCTTCTACCCATCATTGAAGATCGAATTGTCCATGGGGAAAGGTTGCAGCTTCTGCGTTTGGGTAGTAGAGCCTTCTCCGTGCACCGCCAGCCTTAGTACCGGCGCTTCAATGCTAGTTTTGTTTTGGCTTATGCTCTTCATCTTGTTCGGATAGCAAATGCAGCATCCGGGTACGAGTAGGGGCTATCAATTTGTAGGTCGTTCCTTCGCTTCTAGTTGCAGACCCCAATTTCTGTCACGGATTAACCTGATTTTAGTTGTTGTGTAGCCTATTGGGTTAGTATTGAAATTTAGTACACATGCGAATAAGAGTGGTAAAGTTAGTATCAGTATCGGAGCTTTTCTTTTTTACATCGGATAATAGTCTCGAGCAGTTATTATGTGTATGTGTTCATGCATGATCAAAAAGGTATTTGATTGAGCAAGAAATTTGCACTGGTTACTTAGAGTTTGTTTGATGTGTGCATGCTATTATGTGTCTGTGTTATATTCCACTGTTATTGATGAAGAAATTTGCACTGGTTTCAGTTTCTGCTAGACAATATTCCACTGTTATCATCTAGATATATTCTGAATGATGTCTTCTGAAGAAATGTGTTGATGACAATTGAGGAGTCCCTGACTTAAAATAAACCTGAGAAGAAGCCCACAGATTGAATCAACTCTGTCCTGTATTTAGTTTATCCTTGGTCAATTTCTGAATCTGTTAGGAAACTAGCATTGTAACTTGTGGCTGAGTTATCCATGTGGCTGCAGCTTTGAATTGTTGCCTCTGAATTAGTGCATCAGTGCATGTTTCGCCCAGATATGTCTCTGCAGGTACATTGAGTGCCAATGTTTCGCCGGAATGTCGATTAACTTCCGTTCCGGTGAATTTCTGGCACTCTGGCATGACCATTTTTAGCAAAGGTCATGCCGAATTTTCGCCGTGGCAGCGTAGAGAAGAGTTGTGTAACAGTTAACCAGTGTTAATCATGTAGAGTTGCTTGTGTTTAGTTAGCAGCGGTAGAAAGCAGATTCAGGGTACAGCCTTTTTTGGAAATTTCCTCCACATGATGATATACTGTCCATCTCTATGGTTTTTTTTTACCTGCTGATGCTAGTCGTATGTGTTGTAATGCAAGTGATTTTATTAATTCTGTTAGATATTTAATCTTGCTATGTTGGTAGATTTAAGTTAGTGGCTAAATGTGTGTGCATGATAGAGAAATCTGCATGCAGTTTGGAGAGTTAGTAGTACATGCATTAGACAGTGCGGTGAGTTGCTCAGGCTATGTGCGTGCATGCGAGATGGCTAGATCTCCTGGAGTGTTTCTAGGAGGGCTAGGTAGTGGTGTGAGTGCTTGGAGTAGTGGCCGCGTGGTATGTGTATGCACTGCCTATTTAAGGTGATCAAGTGAATGAGAAAAGGTGGCCGGTGAGGGCAAGAGAAAACCATGTAGCCATTGTGATCACCAAGGAAAATAGTTAGAAAATTAGAGGAAGTAGATAGGGGTTGAGAGATTCAGCCCCTACAAATTCCTGGACATTGATACTGACGATTACAAGTATATTCACAATCACTGAATTTTGTAACTGAATTGTGTGTCATTAAAAGTGAAAAAAAACTAATTCCAGCTTATTATCAGATCAGTACAAGTATCATATTGATTATCGGTAGTTCAGTTTTAACAAGTGCTATGTAACTGAAACAAATGCAATTGTATAACTGAAACAAGTGTAATTGTATAACTGAAACAAGTGCAACTCTGTAACTTTGTAAACACTGCAACTTTGTAAACAAATGCAACTCTGTAACTCTGTATAACTGAAACAACTACAACTCTGTAACTCTGTATAACTGAAACAGTTTTAACTCTGTTTACTAATATACTTTGGCTGCACGATTAGTTACTGGATGTTTAATTGAGTAGTTCATTACTCATTATTATTGTGACAGTACTTTTGATGCTACTGTATGCTAGTTTGTGCAGTGCTAGGTAGATATAGCTAGCGATGTCGTCTTTTGCAGACCCCAACGAAGACGTTGACGGGTCTTCTCAGCGGAAGTTGGATGAGCACTACAGGCTCATGGTCTCGGATCAGCTGGAGGAACTTCCAGGCAGCGATGACGGGTCCTCGGAGGAGGGGGTGATGAGATGGACAACGATGGTGAGGATGAGAGGGCCGCTGCCGACGAGACCACCGACGGTGGCGTTGCCGGGGGTAGCTCGGATACTACTACCGAGGCCAAGAGGAAACGGAAGCAGCGGCGCCCAAACAGGGTCGGCACCACTCGCGACATAATCACCGCGGTGGACGCCAAGACCGGTCTTCCTACTGAGCCCAAGCACGTGGCGAAGGGGTACGGCCTCCAACTGGGAGCAATCCTTCGGGACGTCGTTGACGTCAATGAGACGAAACTCTGAACCAAGAAGAAGCAGCATCTGCAGGCCCAACTCCTTGCGCGGCTACACGCACGGTATGAGTTCCCTGTGGAATAGAGGAACGAGGATCCCAAGGATAACATCGTGAATAGACGAGCCCTCTCTAAGTTCACCAAGAACCTCAGCGGTTATAAAACCATGCTGAGGGGGATGCTTGGTAACAATGAGACTTGGACAGAGATCTAGCGCCACCTCCCGCGGATGACGCTGGATCAATATAATAAATTCTTGGAAAACGAGGAGCTCGAGTACACCAAACAACAATCGGCCTGGGGGAAGGAGCTGGCGGATAAGAACATCGGTCATCACCATCTCGGTTGCCGTGGAATCGAAGGCAAGCAGCCGGTATGGGACAAGGAGGACCAGGCCTACATAAACGCTGGCCTCGAGCCCCCTTTTGCCAAGTACAAAGACCCACTCTTCAGGGCATATCTCAGGTCCCGATACAAAAGAGAAATGGGTGGGAAACGTGTCACGAAACCTGATGTGGTGGTGGGAGTTGAGTTGGTCGCCGACGCGAAGGTGAAGGCACTTGAGAATGCAGTGGTAAGCAATTTACCAGCCTATTAATTTGATACTGCTCACCAAGTCTATTACATTCTAAAATTGTTCATGTTACTTATGGCAGTTGAAGGAACAAGCAGCCGCCGAATCAGCAGGCTCCTCGACCCAGACGTCGACGGGCAAAGTCCCGTGGGACACGCCTTTTATCAGGGGTCTGAACACCGTGAAGGAACGGCCTCCGTTGGACAAGCCCCACCGTGTCCCCGGCGCCGGAGGAGGTCGCAAGCTTTGTCGACTATGGCTTGGACATGCCCGCAAGCACTAAGTAGTCGCGGCAGGCGCAGAAGGACCGGGAGCACGAGGCTCTTCTGAAAAAGGTGGCCGACTTGGAAACAACCATGGAGCAACGCGTCAGTGCCGCGGTTGCTAGCAAGGTTGATGACGCGGTGGCCAGCATGGGTCAATGAAATCATCCCTGATCTTGTGCTGTCGATGAAGAATTACTTCGCCGACGGCCAAAAGGGACCGATGCCGGTGATCAGCCTAGGCGCCAGCAACTCCGACAACCGGCCTCCAACTATACACGCTCAATGCACACCCAACTTGGTATGCGCTAGAGAGGATTCGTCGGCCATGGGGGCGCCAGTAGCCCCTCCGTCACGTGCACGCCTGGCCTTGGTCCTTCGACGCGAGCCGAGCTCGACGCCCTCACTGTAATTAATTTAGCCTCTCAAGGCTCTACAAATTAGATACTTTGTCATCGCCCCTCTCTGACCTACACATGTTTTCACAGGAGGACGTGACTCCTTGCACCTTCCTACTGAATGTGGATAACAAGTTGAAGGATGTAGCGAGCGGCAGTGTCCTCGTGCCAAAAAATCGGACGTTCCACTGCTCCAGGATGGATGATAGCATGAGCCGGGTTCGCGTGAACCGGTCGTTACCGCGATGCCAAGACCTCCATCTTCCTTATCAACCCCCGGAAATGGAAACTCCGCTCACTCTCGGGGACCTCAAGAATCACATCCTTCTATGGACGAAAGCCCTAATTCGGCTGAACACCGCCACCTCAGGTTCGTAGGCAAGCTATGGCATGGTCACTCCTCAGGATGCGACGGCTGCCCCGTGTCCTCCACCGGCTGGTGGTCCTTTTGAGCCCGATAGCCAGCCCGACAGTCAGCACGGCAACGCGTTGGACATCGATCAAGCTCCAATCGATACGTTCATCGCTGAGATGGAGGGCGACGGGGTTTCTCCTTACAAGCCACCCGGCGATCGTACGCTAAAGAAGAAGTTGTTCCTTTCACAAGAAACGCCCGAGCAGGAAGACACTACCGCCTTCACCGCTCCACCCCGAGTTGGGCTTACCCCGAGGACACTCCTTGGTGCGACCACGGAGGGTATGAAACAAAACGCCACTCCCAGTTGCAGTAAGAAGAAGGTCAGGAAGCGGAAGAAGTCCGGAGATGTTGCCGCAAGCAAGAAAGTGGTTAATGACAAGTTGCCGACCCCGTGGAGGAAGATGCATCACCTAGGCCAGCCTATGCTGCCGGCACACATTGTCCAGACAGTGACGCCGGATATGAGGAGCTTGCATGATGCTGTTCTAATGAAGGAGGACCTACTTCTTCGAGATAGAAATCCCTCGTACCCGGTTTTGACGGCCAAGGTGCCCACTGGCTTTGGCTTTCTCACCACATACCCTATAGACTTGATGTTCATTCGATATGAAGACATCTTCAGGCTCTTAAACATGCAACAGCTCGACCGAAACTTGGTCCGCCTCGTACCGCTCATCATGGCGCACGATATCGCCATGGAGAACACATCGCACATCGCTATCATGGACCCCTTCTACATGACTCCAGCTGTCGTCCAGAACGAACAAGCGTTTCTAGCGAAGTACATCAAGGATTTCTTGGTGTTAAACAAGGATAAGAAATGCTTTGCCATACCATATTTCCGCGAGTAAGTATTTGGTTACTAGAGTACCCTCTAATACATTCTTTCATGAATTTCCTTCATAGTTGATCGAGTATGATGGTTTATTTCCATTTTGTGCAGATTCAAGTACTGCACCCTCCTCCTCTTTCACCTGTATCATTCACATGTCAGTTACCTCGACTCCGGGCTTGATCCGGACAAGGACTTCACCGACCTTAAGTCTACACTTGATAAAACACTCAGCGGCTTCATAGCCGAGGTTGGCATTGACAAAATCAGGCATGAGAAGAAAGTTAAAGGTTGCTATGTGTGCAACCACATAACCAAGTTCCCCTGCCTCAAGCAATCGGCGCATGACAATGGGATGGATGCCTGGTTTGCCATCCTACAGATGAGGTCGATTGTAAGGTCTCAGAACAATCTCTTGTTGCCATCCAGTCTTCAGCGGATGTTCGTGAACATGTCGGACACCACCGATGAAAACGTGAGAGCCGAGTTCCGTGCCATCCAGCGGACCATTTTGCACAATACTCTAGAGGGATGTCTGCGGTAATGGTGGCTTGTTCCACTATGGTGCCGAACTTTCTAAGGCCGACATAGAAGGCCGATTAGAAGATGGATGTGACGATAGAACATTCAACACGCTCGAGGGCATCCGTCCCTTCCCGCCGAAGCCGACTTGACTCAAACACTTTTGTCCTTTGCAAATGTTAGTCATAAAATTACTTAAGTAATTTCCATGCTTTTTCTTTGCACTACTCTATGTTATATCTCTCTCTACTAATGTACTAACAACTTTCATTTCTTTTTCCTGTGTTTGCATAGATGACGTACTATGTCGTCTACCACGGCAGGGTTTCTGGAGTCTACGAGGACTGGGGAAGACCGTAGGAGGCAGGTCCACCGTTTCGGCGGCAACGGTTACAAGGGGTACACCACTTTGGAGGAGGCGGAAGCTCGATACGCCAACTTTCGAGCGGGACAGAGGAGGGAGATGTGGAGGACCCCTTTCATCGTGATGATGCTTGCCGCCACTGCCTCTATAGTTTACTATGTCATTGTTGTTTAGCTAGGTCGTCGATCGGACTTGTATGTATTTGTGTAATATGTGCTACTTCGAGTCGTGATGTTTGAACCATATGGTCGACACTTGTGTTATTGATGCATGCATGCATGTTATGGACATTTCGGGACTTTCTAATGATGTGTATCTTGCTAATGATGTATATCTTGCTGTCATTCTAGTATTTGCCTGTATATTCTGTGTATATGCTATGAATTCTGGTATTGGCCTGTCATTGAATTGTTATTTTTTTGCTCCTGTTAATATTACCGCTGGCCAAATGGGTAGGCGCCGGCGGTAACAGCCTGATGCTCCTGTTAATGTTACCGCTGGAGAAATGGTAAGCGCCGGCGGTAAAGACCTGCAGCTCCTGTTAATATTAACGCTGGCGAAACTGGAAGCGCCGGCGGTAAACAGATGCCCCTGGCGAGATGGCAAAGCGCCGGTGAAAAGACTTACCCCCGGCGAATTGAGTGAAACGCCGGCAGTAAAGGCCACTTACCACCGGCGAATTGGAAGGCGCCGGCGATGAGGCATTACCACCGGCGAGGTGATCACCGGCGAATGCGAAGGCGCCGTCGGTAAACCATTCCAGGTCGCCGGCGGTAAGCCCTTCCCTAGTAGTGCAAGCATGGAGCATCAAAAATTATAGATACTTCTGCAACGTATCAGGCGACGAGAGCCAAATTGGAAGGCCATAGCTATGTCAATTGGTCACTCAAGATGGAGACAAGAGCGGAGTAGAGGAAGTTGTTGCTTATAATAAAAATGAATATCTCAGTTTCACTGCCACGTAGGGTCATGGCAGGGAAAAGTTGGTCAATGCCTAGGAAGTTGGAATCATTTTGGCCCCACTGATAGCTGCCCCAATTTAATTACCTTGCGGTTCCTCTCCCACATTTTCACTATCCCTCCCCTTGCCTCCTTTCATCGTAGTGCATCTTTTTTTGGTAGCCGCTTCACAAAAATCACACACATTTGGCCGATTGTGTCATTGTGTTAAAAATTCTATTATATGTAAATAAACGTTTAATAGACTAGCTCGCAAGGATGTTTCTCAAGGCGATATGCACATTTCCTGCCAAAAATGGGTCATGATAACAAAATTTGGTGTGGATTTTTAAATGGAAAGTACTCACTTGTGTATGAAGCCAAGCAGACTCATACACTATACCAAATATTGTGAAAGAGTTCTTTTTAGGATCCTTCATACCTTGGGTTCCTATTTTTACTAGTTATAAGTTGGGTCCCACTTATCTTGTGAGGTCCCGCACTATGTATGAAGTGAACCTTAGCATTAAGATGGGACCCACATATGCTAGTGGTGTACCCTCATGCATGAGAGAGGAAGGAGAGAGAGAAATTATTTTCAATTGCTTGTGGACAATTCACAAGCTTGTAGGTCACCCATAAAGAAATTTCCTTGTGTAAAACCTCCACATCTCCATTGTATATTATGTAGATGTTTCTCAAGGCGATATGCACATTGCCTGCCAAAAATTGGGTCACGATAACTAAATTTGGTGTGGATTTTTGCATGACAAGTACTCACGTGTGTAAAAAGCCAATCAAAGTCATACAAATATTATGAAAGAGTTCTTTTTAGGATTTCATACGTTGGGTTCCTAATTTTACTAGTCATAAGTTGGGTCGCACTTATCTTGCGAAGGCCCCCACTATGTATGAAGTGAACCTTAGCATTAAGATGGGACCGACATGTATGCTAGTGGTGTACCCTCATGCATGAGAGAGGAAGGATAGAGAGAAATATTATTGTATTGCTTGTGGACTATCCACATGCTTGTGGGTCACCCATAAAGAAAATTCATTGTGGATAAACTCCACAGCTACATTGTGTATTATGTAGATGTTTCTCAAGGCGATGCACACATTGCCTGCAAAAAAAGGGTCATGATAACTAAATTTGGTGTGGATTTTTGCATGACAAGTACTCACGTGTGTACAAAGCCAAGCAAACTCATACACTATACCAAATATTGTGAAAAATTTCTTCTTATGATCTTTCATACGTTGGGTTCCTATCTTTACTAGCCATAAGTTGGGTTCCACTTATCTTGTAATGTCCCACACAATTTATGAAGTGAACCTTAGCATTAAGATGGGACCGACATATATATGCTAGTGGTGTACCCTCATGCATGAGAGAGGACATAGAGAGGTATTATTTTCTAGGGCTTGTGGACAATCCACAAGCTCGTAGATCACCCATAAAAAAAATCCTTGTGGATAACCTCCATTGTGTATTATGTAGATCTTTCTCAAGGAGATATGCACATTGCCTGCCAAAAATGGGTTATGATAACTAAATTTGGTGTGGATTTTTGCATGACAAGGACTCACTTGTGCATATAGCAAAGCAATCTTGTACCCTATACCAAATATTGTAAAAAAGTTCTTTTTATGATCTTTCACATATTGGGTTCCTATTTTTACTAGTCATAAGTTGGGTCCCACTTATCTCTTGTGAAGTCCCCCACTATGTGTATGAAATGAACCTTCTTAGCATTAAGATGGGACCGACATATATGCAATTGTTGTACCCTCATGCATGAGAGAGGAAGTAGAGAGAAATTATGTTCTATGGCTTGTGGACAATCCACAAGATTCTAGGTCACCCATAAAGAAATTCCCTTGTGGATAACCTCCATTGTGTATTATATATGTAGATGTTTTCTCAAGGTGATATGCACAATTCTTGCCAAAAATGGGTCATGATAACTAAATTTGGTGTGGATTTTTCTATGAAAAGTATGTGGGGACCCCGGACTAGTTGTCAGAAATTCCCGTTATGTATACAGTTCAAGGTCCCATGATTAGTGCACCGTGAACACATAACCGAACTGATATCAAAGCTACATCATCCATTACAAAACGGAATGAGAAAATTACAAATAGGTCACATGACCAATACTTACATAATAGCCTCGAAGAGCCTAACTTAATCATCAGAGTAGCTGTCACACCCCAACTTTTGAAAACATGTTTAATTGTCCTTAGTGCAAAAATCAGGGGGAACAAAAACTTTTTCTAAAAACCAATAAGATGCATTGCCTTGATCTGTTTGTTAGAATGAATTGCTTTGATCTGTTGGTAGATGAATTGTCTTGAATTGTTTGTTGAGTTTTGTCTTGAGCTACCTCAAAGATCAACACCTCTAGTGGTTAGACAAACAACTCACCTAATAAAACACATGTGTGGCTTAGGAAAGATTGTTTTCCTCTTTACTACATTAAACCCTTCCACTTATGGCAACTTGTTTGTGCCTCCTTAAAATTCATCTTTGTGGTATAACCTAGCTAAAACCATCCTTGATCCAAACTTGGGATCATCTACCTCTTCCTATATCCTCCTCTTATACCCTAGTCAAAAACCCCTCAAAACATCACAATTTTGGCTAAGTCCTAAATTTGTTTTCAGGTTGCATTTTGGAGCCCCTGGATTAAGCTACCCCTTGCCATCCAAGGCAATGCACATGGTCCTGGACCTACCTTATCATGAGAACTCCCCAACCATGTCCTTGCCTTGAAACAGATCTCTTTTATACCCACTTATCCTTGAGGATTTTGAAGCCAAGTCAATAAGAAGTTTTGGCAGGCTTAAAAAGTTCAAACTTTGGCAGTTGATCTTTAAGCACCCTCAGCTGTTATTGGTATCCTCAATGCAGGGATCTCATCTATGTGTTGCGGTAAGAAACCCACCGGCGGGCAGCGACGGGCAACACCGTAGAGCCGGGAATCTCCCAGGACTGCGGCTGGCCCTGGTCCCTCCGAGCGACGGCCCGCAAAGCCTTCGGCACGCACGTCCGATGCTGATGCAAGGGCGTGCCACCTGACCTATACCTGGTCAGGCAGGTGTTGGATGATGCCTTGCTTAGTTTCCTGCATGGCATACACGTAAACATTAAATACGAGCCTCGATCGGCTCTCAGGTTGTCCTGTGAATCGGCTCAAAGAGCCGATCCACCCATGATGCGTACGAGGTGTACGATCGGATGGTGGTCCCGCTTGATCAAGATAAAGCTAAAACGACCTACTACGATTTGGGGTTTTCACCGCATAATCGGAACATCCTACTCGTGATCGAGCCCGGCGGCCACGCACGGTGATCGTAAACCGACCCTAGACAAGGCCTAAAAACCAACACGAAGTTGATCCTCGGAACATCCTGTCTAGGGCTAGCAAACCACACCCTACGCGCCACTCGGATCCTTCGACCCATTTGTAAGGCCTAACAATGCAGATATTAAACTAATCCTTGAAGAACAAGGAGCAATCATAACGGATCGGATCTACTAAACAATGATCAAGCGGGGTGCCGCCCTTACACCCAAGAAAGGTGTAAGGGCGGCTAGATGCCTAAGGGTTGCACGACGATAGCATATGACATGATAAACAATGCTAACCCTAAAACATCTATGATAACTACGTTGCTCGCCATCAAAAAGGCTTCAGTACGAGCAACGCATGAACGGCGAATAAACGTGTGCTACCTAGATCGCAAGATGCGATCTAGGCAGCATGGTGCTTACCCGGAAGAAACCCTCGAGACGGGGGAGTTGGCGATGCGCCTAGATTGGTTTGTGGTGAACGTGATTGTTGTTTATTTCATAAACCCTAGATACATATTTATAGTCCGGGGACTTTCTAATTCAGGCGTGCACCTAACCGTGCACGGGTTAAACTCTAACTTCTAAACGACACGTATCCTACTATGTTACAGATACACGGGCAAACTAGCCCAAACTTGGTATACAAGGCCGATTCATGTATTCCTTCTATGTATATTCTTCAAGCCCATCTTCAATCGCGGCCCACCTCCGATCCGGTCAAATTCTGGTGATAACACATGCCCCCCTGGTTTTGGAAATGACATTTCCAAAATCATTACGCTTTTCCTTCGTCGGGTCATGTCGTGGCAGAGCAGAACTGCCGCAGAATCTTCCATCATTTCGCCTCGTTGATACGTCTCCGACGTATCGATAATTTCTTATGTTCTAAGCCATATTATTGATGATACCTACATGTTTTATGCACACTTTATGTCATATTCGTGCATTTTCTGGAACTAACCTATTAACAAGATGCCGAAGTGCCGGTTCTCGTTTTCTGCTGTTTTTGGTTTCGGAAATCCTAGTAACGAAATATTCTCGGAATTGGACGAAACGAAGACCCGGGGGCCTATTTTGCCACGAACCTTCCGGAAGACCGAAGAGCATACGAAGTGGGGCCACGAGGTGGCGACACCACATGGCGGCGCGGCCAAGGGGGGCCGCGCCGCCCTATGGTGTGGGCCCCTCGTTAGCCCCCCGACTCGCCCTTCCGCCTACTTAAAGCCTCCGTCGCGAAACCCCCGATGCGAAAAACCACGATACGGAAAACCTTACCGAGACGCCGCCGCCGCCGATCCCATCTCGGGGGATTCTGGAGATCTCCTCCGGCACCCTGCCGGAGAGGGGATTCATCTCCCGGAGGACTCTACACCGCCATGGTCGCCTCCGGAGTGATGAGTGAGTAGTTCACCCCTGGACTATGGGTCCATAGCAGTAGCTAGATGGTTGTCTTCTCCTCATTGTGCTTCATTGTTGGATCTTGTGAGCTGCCTAACATGATCAAGATCATCTATCCGTAATACTCTATGTTGTGTTTGTCGGGATCCGATGGATAGAGAATACCATGTTATGTTAATTATCAAGTTATTACATATGTGTTGTTTATGATCTTGCATGCTCTCCGTTACTAGTAGAGGCTCTGGCCAAGTTTTTTGCTTTTAACTCCAAGAGGGAGTATTTATGCTCGATAGTGGGTTCATGCCTACATTGACACCGGGACAGTGACGTGAAAGTTCTAAGGTTGTGTTGTGCTTGTTGCCACTAGGGATAAAACATTGGCGCTATGTCCGAGGATGTAGTTGTTGATTACATTACGCACCATACTTAATGAAATTGTCCGTTGCTTTGCAACTTAATACTGGAAGGGGTTCGGACGATAACCTCGAAGGTGGACTTTTTAGGCATAGATGCAGTTGGATGGCGGTCTATGTACTTTGTCGTAATGCCCAATTAAATCTCACTATACTTATCATGTCATGTATGTGCATTGTTATGCCCTCTCTATTTGTCAATTGCCCGACTGTAATTTGTTCACCCAACATGCTTTTATCTTATGGGAGAGACACCTCTAGTGAACTGTGGACCCCGGTCCATTCTTTAATACTGAAATACAAATCTGCTCGCAATACTTGTTTTACTCGTTTTCTCTGCAAACAATCATCTTCCACACAATACGGTTAATCCTTTGTTACAGCAAGCCGGTGAGATTGACAACCTCACTGTTTCGTTGGGGCAAAGTATTTTGGTTGTGTTGTGCAGGTTCCACGTTGGCGCCGGAATCTCTGGTGTTGCGCCGCACTACATCCCGCCGCCATCAACCTTCAACGTGCTTCTTGACTCCTACTGGTTCGATTAAACCTTGGTTTCTTACTGAGGAAAACTTGCCGCTGTGCGCATCACACCTTCCTCTTGGGGAAATTTCTGGCGCCGTTGCCGGGGAGATCAAGACACGCTGCAAGGGGAGTCTCCACTTCTCAATCTCTTTACTCTGTTTTTTGTCTTGCTTTATTTTATTTACTACTTTGTTTGCTGCATTATATCAAAACACAAAAAATTAGTTGCTAGTTTTACCTTATTTACTATCTTGTTTGCTATATCAAAAACACAAAAAAAATTAGTTACTTGTTTTACTTTACTTAATATCATGCATGTTTTTATTTCACTAGTTAAGCATAATGGAAAACAACAGAAATATGAGAGATCTTTATGAACTTTATCTTGAATTAGGACATGATGTGTTTGAAGAGAGAATTAAAAACCCATGGAACTTTATATGCATGCTAATGGGAATGTTATTACTATGGATGCTTTGAACACCATTGTTGCTAATGCTATGGAAAATTCTAAGCTTGGGGAAGCTGGCTCGATGAGCAGGATCTTTTTAGTACCCCAAGCATTGAGGAGAAAATTTTCTTTTATGATTACAATATGCCTCCTATATATGATGATAGCCACTTTGTTGAATTTGCTCCCACTACAACTAATAAAATTGATTATGCTTACGTGGAGAGTAATAATTTTATGCATGAGACTCATGATAAGAATGCTTTATGTGATAGTTACATTGTTGAGTTTGCTCATGATGCTACTGAAAATTATTATGAAAGAGGAAAATATGGTTGTAGAAATTTTCATGTTACTAAAACACCTCTCTATGTGCTGAAATTTTTGAAGCTACACTTGTTTTATCTTCCTATGCTTGTTACTTTGCTCTTCATGAACTTGTTTATTTACAAGATTACTATGCATAGGAAGCATTTTAGACTTAAATGTGTTTTGAATTTGCCTTTTGATGCTCTCTTTTGCTTCAAATACTATTTCTTGCGAGTGCATCATTAAAACTGCTGAGCCCATCTTAATGGCTATAAAGAAAGAACTTCTTGGGAGATAACCCATGTGTTATTTTGCTACAGTACTTGGTTTTTATTTTGTGTCTTGGAAGTTGTTTACTACTGTAGCAACCTCTCCTTATCTTAGTTTTATGTTTTGTTGTGCCAAGTAAAGTCTTTGATAGTAAAGTAAATACTAGATTTGGATTACTGCACAGTTCCAGATTTCTTTGCTGTCACGAATCTGGGTCTACCTCCCTGTAGGAAGCTCAGAAAATTAAGCCAATTTACGTGCATGATCCTCAGATATGTACGCAACTTTCATTCAATTTGAGCATTTTCATTTGAGCAAGTCTGGTGGCCTAATAAAATCCATCTTTACGGACTGTTCTGTTTTGACAGATTCTGCCTTTTATTTTGCATTGCCTCTTTTGCTATGTTGGATGAATTTCTTTGATCCATTAATGTCCAGTAGCTTTATGAAATGTCCAGAAGTGTTAAGAATGATTGTGTCACCTCTGAACATGTGAATTTTCATTATGCACTAACCCTCTAATGAGTTGTTTTGAGTTTGGTGTGGAGGAAGTTTTCAAGGATCAAGAGAGGAGTATGATGCAATATGATCAAGGAGAGTGAAAGCTCTAAGCTTGGGGATGCCCCGGTGGTTAACCCCTGCATATTATAAGAAGACTCAAGCGTCTAAGCTTGGGGATGCCCAAGGCATCCCCTTCTTCATCGACAACATTATCGAGTTCCTCCCCTGAAACTATATTTTTATTCCGTCACATCTTATGTACTTTGCTTGGAGCGTCGGTTTGTTTTTGTTTTTTGTTTTGTTTGAATAAAATGGATCCCATCATTCACTTTATGGGAGAGAGACACGCTCCGCTGTAGCATATGGACAAATATGTCCTTAGGCTCTACTCATAGTATTCATGGCGAAGTTTCATCTTCGTTAAATTGTTATATGGTTGGAATTGGAAAATACTACATGTAGTAACTCTAAAATGTCTTGGATAATTTGATACTTGGCAATTGTTGTGCTCATGTTTAAGCTCATGCATCATATACTTTGCACCCATTAATGAAGAAATACTTAGAGCTTGCTAATTTGGTTTGCATATTTGGTTTCTCTAGAGTCTAGATAACATATAGTATTGAGTTTTGAACAACAAGGAAGACGGTATGGAGTCTTATAATGTTTACAATATGTCTTTTATGTGAGTTTTGCTGTACCGTTCATCCTTGTGTTTGTTTCAAATAACCTTGCTAGCCTAAACCTTGTATCGAGAGGGAATACTTCTCATGCATCCAAAATCCTTGAGCCAACCACTATGCCATTTGTGTCCACCATACCTACCTACTACATGGTATTTATCCGCCATTCCAAAGTAAATTGCTTGAGTGCTACCTTTAAAATTCCATCATTCACCTTTGCAATATATAGCTCATGGGACAAATAGCTTAAAAACTATTGTGGTATTGAATATGTACTTATGCACTTTATCTCTTATTAAGTTGCTTGTTGTGCGATAACCATGCTTCTGGGGAACCATCAACTATTCTTTGTTGAATATCATGTGAGTTGCTATGCATGTCCGTCTTGTCTGAAGCAAGAGAGATCTACCACCTTCATGGTTGGAGCATGCATATTGTTAGAGAAGAACTTTGGGCCGCTAACTAAAGCCATGATTCATGGTGGAAGTTTCAGTTTGGACATATATCCTCAATCTCATATGAGAATAATAATTGTTGCCACATGCTTATGCATTAAAGAGGAGTCCATTATCTGTTGTCCATGTTGTCCCGGTATGGATGTCTAAGTTGAGAATAATCAAAAGCGAGAAATCCAAAATGCGAGCTTTCTCCTTAGACCTTTGTACAGGTGGCATGGAGGTACCCCATTGTGACACTTGGTCAAAACATGTGCATTGCAAAGATCCGGTAGTCCAAGTTAATTAGGACAAGGTGCGGGCACTATTAGTATACTATGCATGAGACTTGCAACTTGTAAGATATAATGTACATAACTCATATGCTTTATTACTACCGTTGACAAAATTGTTTCATGTTTTCAAAATAAAAGCTCTAGCACAAATATAGCAATCGATGCTTTCCTCTTTGAAGGACCATTCTCTTTACTTTTATGTTGAGTCAGTTCACCTATCTCTCTCCACCTCAAGAAGCAAACACTTGTGATTAACTCGTGCATTGATTCCTACATATTTGCATATTGTACTTGTTATATTACTCTATGTTGACAATTATCCATGAGATATACATGTTACAAGTTGAAAGCAACCGCTGAAACTTAATCTTCTTTTGTGTTGCTTCAATGCCTTTACTTTGATTTATTGCTTTATGAGTTAACTCTTATGCAAGACTTATTAATACTTGTCTTGAAGTACTATTCATGAAAAGTCTTTGCTTTATGATTCACTTGTTTACTCATGTCATTACCATTGTTTTGATCGCTGCATTCACTACATATGTTTACAAATAGTATGATCAAGGTTATGATGGCATATCACTTCAGAAATTATCTTTGTTATCGTTTTACTCGCTCGGGACGAGCAGGAACTAAGCTTGGGGATGCTTGATACGTCTCCGGCGTATCGATAATTTCTTATGTTCTATGCCATATTATTGATGATACCTACATGTTTTATGCACACTTTATGTCATATTCGTGCATTTTCTGGAACTAACCTATTAACAAGATGCCGAAGTGCCAGTTCCTATTTTCTCGCTGTTTTTGGTTTCGTAAATCCTAGTAACGAAATATTCTCGGAATTGGACGAAACGAAGACCCAGGGGCCTATTTTGCCACGAACCTTCCAGAAGACCGAAGAGCATACAAAGTGGGGCCACGAGGTGGCGACACCACATGGCGGCGCGGCCAAGGGGGCCCGCGCCGCCCTATGGTGTGGGCCCCTCGTTAGCCCCCCGACTCTGCCCTTCCGCCTACTTAAAGCCTCCGTCGCGAAACCCCTGATGCGAAAAACCACGATACGGAAAACCTTACTGAGACGCCGCCGCCGCCGATCCCATCTCGGGGGATTCTGGAGATCTCCTCCGGCACCTTGCCGGAGAGGGGATTCATCTCCCGGAGGACTCTACACCGCCATGGTCGCCTCCGGAGTGATGAGTGAGTAGTTCACCCCTGGACTATGGGTCCATAGCAGTAGCTAGATGGTTGTCTTCTCCTCATTGTGCTTCATTGTTGGATCTTGTGAGCTGCCTAACATGATCAAGATCATCTATCCGTAATACTCTATGTTGTGTTTGTCGGGATCCGATGGATAGAGAATACCATGTTATGTTAATTATCAAGTTATTACATATGTGTTGTTTATGATCTTGCATGCTCTCCATTACTAGTAGAGGCTCTGGCCAAGCTTTTAACTCCAAGAGGGAGTATTTATGCTCGATAGTGGGTTCATGCCTGCATTGACACCTGGGACAGTGACAGAACGTTCTAAGGTTGTGTTGTGCTGTTGCCACTAGGGATAAAACATTGGCGCTATGTCCGAGGATGTAGTTGTTGATTACATTACGCACCATACTTAATGCAATTGTCTGTTGCTTTGCAACTTAATACTGGAAGGGGTTCGGACGATAACCCGAAGGTGGACTTTTAGGCATAGATGCAGTTGGATGGCGGTCTATGTACTTTGTCGTAATGCCCAATTAAATCTCACTATACTTATCATGTCATGTATGTGCATTGTTATGCCCTCTCTATTTGTCAATTGCCCGACCGTAATTTGTTCACCCAACATGCTTTTATCTTATGGGAGAGACACCTCTAGTGAACTGTGGACCCCGGTCCATTCTTTAATACTGAAATACAAATCTGCTCGCAATACTTGTTTTACTGTTTTCTCCGCAAACAATCATCTTCCACACAATACGGTTAATCCTTTGTTACAGCAAGCCGGTGAGATTGACAACCTCACTGTTTCGTTGGGGCAAAGTATTTTGGTTGTGTTGTGCAGGTTCCACGTTGGCGCCGGAATCTCTGGTGTTGCGCCGCACTACATCCCGCCGCCATCAACCTTCAACGTGCTTCTTGACTCCTACTGGTTCGATTAAACCTTGGTTTCTTACTGAGGGAAACTTGCCGCTGTGCGCATCACACCTTCCTCTTGGGGTTCCCAACGGACGTGTCAACTACACGCATCACTCGCCTCCTGGGCTTCTCTGTACGAATTGATAATTTCGGCATCACGTCCTCGAGAACCGTCATGGCATTAAATCTCCACTACACCCCCTTTATTTACTGTGCCGAACGGTTCGCCACTTCATCCCCCTGCTCTGTTCTGTCCACCAGCGCCCAAAAACCCTCTTCCCCTGTAGCAATGTCTTCCTCTTCCTCTTCCTCCTCGAGCCTCCCCCTCCAATCTTCGCCGAAAAGCAAGAGTGAAGACGACCTCCACTCCGGGGCGAACCCCATCTCCTCCGACAAGGAGGAGAAAGAAGAAGAAGTAGAGAAGAAAGAGGCCTCCTCCTCCGCCAGGCACCCGCCGATGAAGCGCTCCCGCATGTGGGCGGACAGCGAGGACGAGGATGTTGACGAGGAAGGAGAAGAGGAGGAGGAGGAGGATGATTCCTCCTCTTCCGTTGGGTACCCACCGGCGAAGCGCTTCCGCGCTTGGGCGGACAGCGAGGATGATGATGATGACGAGGAAGAAGAAGCTCCGGCCGAAGGCTGGGGCAGCAGCGACGAGGAATTCTCCGGCAGTAGCGCCGATGGAAATTCCGACGCCGACGATGATGCTAGCGAGGATTAGCAATGTGTTATCACCAGAATTTGACCGAGTCAGAGGTGGGCTGCGATCAAGATGGACTTGAAGAATATATATATAGAAGAAATACGTGAATCGGCCTTACATGCAAAGTTTGGGCTAGTTGGCCCGTGTATATAGAAAGTCCGCTGGACTATAAATATGTATCTAGGGTTTATGGAATAAACAACAACCAACGTTCAACACAAACAAATCTCGGCGCATCGCCAACTCCTTCTTCTCGAGGGTTTCTCCGGTAAGCACCATGCTGCCTAGATCGCATCTAGCGATCTAGGCAGCACAAGCCTACCCACGTTGTTCATGCGTTGCTCGTGCTGAAGCCTTTTTGATGGCGAGCAACGTAGTTATCTCAGATGTGTTAGGGTTTGCATTGTTCTTCGTATCATATGCTGACGTAGTGCGACCCTTATGCATCTAGCCGCCCTTACACCTATCTCAGGTGTAGGGGAGGCACCCCGCTTGATCATAGTTTAGTAGATCTGATCCGTTACGGTTGCTCCTTGTTCTGCAAGGATTAGTTTAATATCCGCATTAGTTAGGCCCTATAAAGGGTTGGAGGATCCAGCGGCGTGTAGGGTGAAGTTTGCTAGCCCTAGAAAGGATGTTCCGGGGATCAACCTCGTGTTGGTTTTTAGGCCCTGTCTAGGATCGGCTTACGGTCACCGTGCACGAGCGCGAGGCCCAATCGTGAGTAGGATGATCCGATTATGCGGTGAAAACCCTAAATCGTCGTAGATCTCATTAGCTTTATCTTGATCAAGCAGGACCACCATATATTCGGACACCTCGTACGAATCATGGGTGGATCGGCTCTTTGAGCCGATTCACGAGATAACCTCGAGAGCCGATCGAGGCTCGTATTTAATGTTTACGTGTATGCCATGCAGGAAACTAAGCGAGGCATCATCCACACCTTCCCGACCGGGTATAGGTCAGGTGGCACGCCCTTGCGATAGCATCGGACGTGTGACCGGGAGGCTTTGCGGGCCGTCGCTCCGAGGGACCGGGGCCAGCCGCAGCCCTAGTTGTTCCCGGCTCTACTCGTGTTGCCCGTCGCTGCCCGCCGGTGGGTTTCGACATCAACACATTCCGGCACGCCCGGTGGGACAACCTTCGACATCCACCACATCGCCATCTACATCCGAGATGGCGGAAAGCACTCCGGTCAAGTACGAGGATCCGCCCGATGAGCTCAAGAAGAAACATGACGAGATCAAGGCAACCCTCGAAGCCGAACTCATCGGCTCTTTCCACGGAACCCGCTCCCATGGCGTCGGGTGGAAGGGGTTCACACCTGAAGGCGCACTCGATGGAGTGGACCTGTCCGCCCCGTCGAAGAACGCACCGGGTCGCTGCGTCAGGAGATCAACTACATGGTGGCTCATTCGCTGCACCGCCACTCTGAGAGCCTGGTGAACACTTTGGAGCGTGTCGCTCTGCGCGTGGTCCAGGAAATCATGAGCCACCGGTATTCTCCGTCCAGACCAGCTCTGTGGACTTTCAAAGGAGAGATGCCACTCCAGTCCCATCCTCCGCTGCCGTTCGCATGGGCAGCACCGGAAGTGCCGAACTCATCGGCATACGTCGTCTACAAGATTGGTGGTGATCCTAGTGACTACCAATTCCTACCTGAGGCACCCAAGGAGATCCCGCACGGATACGCGTGCGCATACGTACCAGACTGCAATACCTGGGCACTCTCGAACCAGGTTGCAACAGCAGGGGCCTCTGGAACGGCAGGGGGAGCGTCGGGAGCAGATCTTGAGAAGCAAACGTGGCTGGCTAAGTACGCCACTCCGACAAACCTCCAGAGCCCAGCTCCCGCAGTTGGCTTAGAACCGGAAAAGCAAGCATGGCTGGTTAAGTATGCCACCCCGGCGAATCTTCAGGGTTCGACACCGTCAGCCATCACCGTGGATCAGATTTGTACAATTCTGAAAGATCAGTTCGGCATGATGCCGAAAAGGAAGACGTTCGGCTACACCAAGCCGTACCCCAACGAGTACGAACTGATTCCGCTACCTCCCAAATATCGGCTCCCGGACTTCACAAAGTTTAGTGGATCGGATGGTTCCAGCTCCATCGAGCATGTGAGCCGATATTTGGCACAGCTGGGCTCGATCTCAGCGTCAGACGAGTTGCGTGTGAGGTTCTTCGCACGGTCCCTCACAGGATCGGCTTTCGGGTGGTACACATCGCTGCCACCGAACTCCATCCGGACTTGGAAGCAGTTGGAAGAGCAGTTCCATGAGCAGTATCACTCAGAGGCTTCCGAGGTTGGTATTGCCGATCTAGCACAAGTACGACAGAAGCGCGGGGAGACAGTGTCAGAATACGTCCAGCGCTTCAGGACCATTAGGAACCGATGCTTTTCGGCTCATGTAAGTGAAAAAGAAGAAGTCGAGTTGGCGGTGGTGGGTCTCTCATCATCGATTAAGGACGTGGCCTCCCAAGCAGACTAACCTTCATTGGCGCACATGGTGCAGAAGCTGTCAGCATATGAGCAGCGCCACCCGGATGTTTACCGGGACAAATTCAAGCGTGCGGTGACCCTGGTTGAGGCGGACGAGGATGAAGGTGCTGCGGGAGATCGAGAGGTAGCAGTGGCTGAATGGACTCGAGCGGCAGGCCCCGTGACCGGCAAATGGGTGAAGCCACAAGGCCCTCCGAAAGGGTTCGACTTCGACGTGACCAAAACTGAGCAGATTTTTGATCTCTTACTCACGGAGAAGCATATAAAGATACCCGAAGGCCACAAGATCCCCACGGTGCAAGAGCTGAACGGAAAGCCATACTGCAAGTGGCATAACACGTTCACCCACACCACCAACGACTGCAGGGTGTGGCGACAGCAGATCCAAATGGCGATAGAAAATGGACGGTTAATTTTCAACCAGTACGCCATGAAGGTCGACACACACCCCTTCCCCGCCGTGAACATGGTGGAGTATACTTACCATGGAGGGTGCCAGCCGGATTTCTCGTGCAATATCAACATGGTAGGACCTGGACACCACTCTGGTAAGGACGGAGATGAGGGCAGCTGCTCTCACAGCAAAGATACAGAGGAAGCCGCTCCACGCGATCGGCTCCGCCAAGACGGCAAGCGCTACGTCACAGAGGGAGAAGTGAAAAACATAAGGTATCAACGACCTCTCTCTGATCACCTCGTCAACAAGTATGTGAGTCAGTATGACCAACGCCGACGATACAACGACGATGATGAAGAAGATCGTCTGGCTAGGGACGACAGGAGACGTCGTCGGCATGATCGCGAGGAGGAGGAGCACGAGCGCCGCGCCAAGGAAAAGTTGGGGGAGCGAGTCGACGAGGATAGGCACTGGGACTGTCCCTTCTTCAGACACTGCTGGGATTCAGGAATGAGCCGATTGCCCACAATCGGCAATTGCCCAGAATGCAACCAGAAGAGAAAGGAGGCAGCCAACGTGTCCGTATTCAAGCGCCTAGGGCCTCTCCCGCCACAAAGCAAACGCGCCGAGTCCCCTCGGTTGGAAGATCTCGAAGATTCAGAAGACGAGGGAGAAGAAGAAGACAGGTACCACCGGCCAAGGTGGTGCCCTGATGGACTCAGCCGTTCCCAAGAGCGCAGGGTTCAGCGATTGCGCGGCCTGGAGGAAGCCGAAAGGTTATACTTGCATACATTGAGGAAGGCAAGGCCTGATCTGGCTGCGAAAGTTCAGCGAACCCTGGATGAAGAGGGTCGTCCACGGAAAATGGAGTGGCGCCCCAAGCAGAGGAAAGCCGATGACGAAACATCGGCTGGCACAAACATGGTGCTCGTCCTTCCGACGAAGCTTAGTACTCCACGTTTACACGATGCACTCAAGGTGGACGACAGCAAGCGCACCAACATGATAAAGTCAGAGATTGGGCTGGTTTTATCTACCGGCCTGAACGAGTAGCAATAGCACGTCAATGAGCAAACGTGGCGAGGCTGATCCTTGTGATCGGCCCCAAAAAATTTATGAAGGGACATTACAAAACCTTCACCGAGCAAGCAACGTGGAGGCCGATTCCAGCAATCGGCCAAACTTATCCTCACCATCCATTCTGCCTGGGTTCAACATGTAATCCAACAGAGCCGATACCATCAATTCTCTTGACAGAATCGGCTCGGGGGGGCACCCAGGTGGATAAAACACGAGGATATGCAGTAGAAGCGTCTCATCCTTTGGTGATGGGTATTGAAGTATGGGGGCCGATGCATAAATCGGCCGTAAAAAATTCAAAAAATTTGAAAATTTTTAAGCACAGCCGATGCAGCAGACATCGACTTAAGGATATAAAGCCGATATAAAGCCGATGCATGGCCATCGACTCGAGAGGTATAACTGTCAGAGGATCAATGGAGCAGGAAGTGGACCACGAAGAGAGACTATGATGGAAGAACTCCTCAATGGAGTGGTTCAATGGTTCAATGGCTCGGATCCTCTCTTCTAGAGTAATGCCAAGAGCAGCATAGATGTGCAGATCAGGTTAAAGGTGGGATGCATCAGATCCACCAAAGGAAAGGAGCCGATCTGACCTGCAAAGACGGAGAAGTGGACTGAAGAAGCTCGGGGGGCAGCTCACCCTGAGGGTTCTCTGCTCTGGAAAGCCGATTTCGTTGGGAATCGGTTGGCTCTGCATGATAGTTCTCTCAGACATGATCTAGCCCAGGTCCATTTGTCTGAAGGGCATGCCCTCGTCTCTGTTTCGCCTTGACTGAGACTCGGGGGGCAGCTGGCCTGGTGGATGCTCTGTTTTTGATGGTCGATTGGGTGGTCATCGGCTAGTCCTGCGCCGCGATTTTCGTCAAGGGTGGTGATCCGACGGAACTCAAATTCATTGTTCGAAAGGACGAAGGATAGTTCATGAAGGCTTGATGCGCTGATGTCGGCTTTTTGAGTTTTGGCCGAGATTGCAGTCACCCTGTGGTCGAAGAAAGGAAGGGTGGATTATGAGAGACCGATGCGTTACCATCGGCTCATTGGGAATCGGTTTAAAAGAAATCGGCAAAGTCAAATTGGGGAAACTTCTTCATTCATAAACAGGATTTCTTACAGAGAAAGAGCCGATTGCTCAAAGAAGGAAGAACAAAAGAAGGGTCTATTGACCAATCTACTACTACTAGGCCTACACTAGTAGATCCTAATCTACGGGCCATTGCTGCCCTCGTCGTCATCCTCGGAACTCTCATCGGCACTGCTGCCGGTGGGCTCCTCGTCGCTACTCCCGTAGCCCTCTACGGGAGCTTCATCCCAGTCTTCATCGTCGCTGCTGTCGTCGTCCCACCACATGCGGAGGCGCCGGCGGGTAGCCTTCGAGGGAGTCGTCGTCGTCGTCTTCCTCTTCCTCTTCTTCAGAGGTGGGGCAGCCGTCCCAGGGGAACCGGTCGTCCTCGCTTTCCGACTCCAGTTCCCCGTCGGCGAGGAACTGAAGATCTTCATCCCCGCTGGTCAAGGACTTGTCCTCCTCGGACCAGATGGAGGAGGCGTGGCTTTCCTCGTCCCATTCTTCTGGGGCACGGATGTCCGGCGGCGTCTCGCGGGAGGAGGAGGACCCGTAGGAAAGCTCGGAGGAGGAGGAGGAGGAAGAAGACATGGTGGCACAGGAGGGTTTTTGGGTGCTAATGCGAGGAGGACGAAGGAGGAGCGAGCTGTTTAGAACGGTTAAATAAAAGGGATATGAGGGAGATTCAATGCCATAGCAGTTTCCGAGGAGATGATGCCCAACAGGAAAATTTTGCGGCCACGTGGAGAAGTGGAAGGGGCAAGGCATCATGATGAGGATTCTGCGGCGGTTTCTGCTCTGCCACGACATGACCCGACGAAAGAAAAGCGTAATGATTTTGGAAATGACATTTCCAAAACCAGGGGGGCATGTGTTATCACCAGAATTTGACCGAGTCAGAGGTGGGCTGCGATCAAGATGGACTTGAAGAATATATATATAGAAGAAATACGTGAATCGGCCTTACATGCAAAGTTTGGGCTAGTTGGCCCGTGTATATAGAAAGTCCGCTGGACTATAAATATGTATCTAGGGTTTATGGAATAAACAACAACCAACGTTCAACACAAACAAATCTCGGCGCATCGCCAACTCCTTCTTCTCGAGGGTTTCTCCGGTAAGCACCATGCTGCCTAGATCGCATCTAGCGATCTAGGCAACGACAAGCCTACCCACGTTGTTCATGCGTTGCTCGTGCTGAAGCCTTTTTGATGGCGAGCAACGTAGTTATCTCAGATGTGTTAGGGTTTGCATTGTTCTTCGTATCATATGCTGACGTAGTGCGACCCTTATGCATCTAGCCACCCTTACACCTATCTCAGTGTAGGGCGGCACCCGCTTGATCATAGTTTAGTAGATCTGATCCGTTACGGTTGCTCCTTGTTCTGCAAGGATTAGTTTAATATCCGCATTAGTTAGGCCCTATAAAGGGTTGGAGGATCCAGCGGCGTGTAGGGTGAAGTTTGCTAGCCCTAGAAAGGATGTTCCGGGGATCAACCTCGTGTTGGTTTTTAGGCCCTGTCTAGGATCGGCTTACGGTCACCGTGCGCGAGCGCGAGGCCCAATCGTGAGTAAGATGATCCGATTATGCGGTGAAAACCCTAAATCGTCGTAGATCTCATTAGCTTTATCTTGATCAAGCAGGACCACCATATATTCGGACACCTCGTACGAATCATGGGTGGATCGGCTCTTTGAGCCGATTCACGGGATAACCTGAGAGCCGATCGAGGCTCGTATTTAATGTTTACGTGTATGCCATGCAGGAAACTAAGCGAGGCATCATCCACACCTTCCTGACCGGGTATAGGTCAGGTGGCACGCCCTTGCGATAGCATCGGACGTGTGACCAGGAGGCTTTGCGGGCCGTCGCTCTGAGGGACTGGGGCCAGCCGCAGCCCTAGTTGTTCCCGGCTCTACTGTGTTGCCCGTCGCTGCCCGCCAGTGGGTTTCTGACGTCAACACAATGTAGGATTAGTAGTCCCTGAGCAATCGGCTCTTCTTTCGTTCTTCCTTTCTTGAGCAATCGGCTCTTCATTGTGAAAATCCTCTCTTATTAATGAAGAAGACTTTTCCTTAACTTGATCTTGCCGATTTCCTTTCGTACTGATTCTGCCGATTGTTAATTTGACCAACGCTCAATGAGCCGATGGCAACGCATCGGCCTCTCACGATAAATTTTGAGATAGACCAATTTAGCCACCTCCTCAAACGGTAACCTGCGAACCTTGCTCAAACTCAGATCCCCAAACTCCCAACCGAACAGGTCCAAACCGCGGCCATTGAGCGCAGCGTTAGATTTAACGGCAAAACTCCTGAAATAATGCCTGGTCTCATTATTAACCTTAGGTGTCCAGACGTTCTCCTGCCGAATCCTTCTTTTCCAAATCCCTTTTGCCTTCGGGAGAGCTCTAGGACCATTGCTGAATCAACCCGGAGGCCGGAGCTGATACTTCTGCAGGACAAGCATCACTTATCCACAAATTTTCTTTCGATAATCTACAGCGATGTTTGAAATCCTGCTCTGTTTTCCCGCAGCGACCATTCCTCAAAAAAGTTGAGATGCAGAGCCAGCCGACTTCAACCAAATCGGCTTCCTATAGCAAAGGGTCCTTCAGGGCAAGCTGCCCCCCGAGCCTCAGTCAAGGCGAGAAAAGAGGTGAGCCAGCCAAATGTGCCACCATCGGCTTCCCAATTATAATGCAGAGCCAGCTGATTTAAACAAAATCGGCTCCCCAGAGGAGAGAACCTTCAGGGTGAGCTGCCCCCTGAGCTTCCCCAGTTCAATTCTTGCGTCTTGCTGATCAGATCGGCTCATCATCTTCGGCAGGCTGATGTAACTTCCGGTGAGGATGCTTTGAATTTCTGGTGGTCTTCAAAACTCTGGACGTAACAACCTCTGAACGTGACATCAACCAAGTCGCCACCTTGGTTGCCCTTGAGTCGATGGCTAAGCATCGGCTTTCTATCCTTAAGTCGATGTCCGTGCATCGGCTGCATATCATACGAAAAAAATTTGTTTACGGGCCGATTTTTCTATCGGCCCCCAATATTTCACTGCACATGTATCGCACATGTTCATCTGACTAGTTGCCCCCCGAGCCGATTCTGCCAGGTAACTGCTGATATCGGCTCTATGGTTAGCCAAGGCACTAAAATGTGAACGTCGGCTCTGTTGGGAACAATGTGGATTTCTTCCAGCGCATCAGCCGACGCAAACCAATTGCCCATTAGATCGACGTTGAACCCAGGCAGATTGAATGGTGAGGATAATTTTGGCCGATTGCTGGAATCGGCCTCCATGTTGCTTGCTCGATGAAGGTTGTGCAATGTTCCTCCATAGATCCTTGGGGCCGATCACCTGGATCGGCATCGCCACGTTTGTCCATCGATGTTGCTTTTGTTACACGGTCAGGCCGGTGGATAAAACCAGCCTAACCCCGTCCTTTGTCACGTCGATGCGTTCGCAGTCGTCCAAATCGATGCCTGAGAGTGGCTCTTGGCCTGATGTCTCCCAAACGTTCATGCCAGCCGCTGAAATCTCGGCTGAATCATCTGCGTGGACGACTTCTACTTCATCTCCATCCCACTGTATTAGGCATTGGTGCATCGTGGATGGAATGCAACAGTTGGCGTGGATCCAATCTCTCCCTAGTAGGACAGCATAGGTGCTCTTGCTGTCGACAATAAAGAACGTCGTAGGGACAGTTTTCCTTCCTACGGTCAGATCCACGTTCAGAACACCTTGCGCGTCAGATGCTTGGCCGTTGAAATCGCTCAGTGTCACATTGGTCTTGATCAGATCCGAGCTAGAGCATCCCAACCGACGTAGCATGGAGTATGGCATAATGTTAATCGCCGCTCCGGTGTCCACCAACATCTTGTTGACGAGGCTGCCCATTGATGTAACCTCACAAGTACGGGGCCTTCGGATGCTCGTAGCTTCTCTCTCGTGGCTTCTCAAAGATGACCGGCCGTGGGCCGCGATCAAGTTATGCCACAGGTGCTTCGTCTAATCCTGGAGCACTAAACTCCGTTGGAAGGATGAAGACCATGTTTGTGCCAGCCGATGTCTCATCATCGGCTTTCTTTTGTCTGGGTCGCCACTCTTTCCTTTGTGGCCGACCTTCTTCGTCCAGGGTTCGCTGAATTTTAGCGGCCAGATCAGGCCGCGCCTTCCTCAACGTGTGCGGGTATAACCTTTCGGCTTCCTCCAACCCACGTAGACGCTGAACCCTTCGTTTTTGGGAACGGCTGAGCCCATCAGGGCACCACCTTGGCCGATGATACTTGTCTTCTTCTTCATCATCGTCCTCTAGTTCCTTGAGATCTTCCACCCGAGCGGACTCAGCATGCTTTTTTCGAGGCGGGAGAGCCCCTAGACGTTTGAACACGGACACGTTAGCTGCATCCTTCTTCTTTTGTTTACATTCTGGGCAGTTCCCGATTGTGGGCAATCGGCTCATTCCTGAATCCCAGCAGTGTCTGAAGAAGGGGCAGTCCCAGTGCCTATCCACGTCGTCTTGCTCTCTCGACTTTTCCTTGGCGTGGCGCTCATATCGCTCCTCGTCGCGATCATGCCGACGACGTCTCCTGTCGTCCCTAGCCAGACGATCTTTTTCATCATCGTCGTTGTATCGCCGGCGTTGGTCGTATTGACCCACATACTTGTTGAGGAGGTGATCAGAGAGAGGTCGCTGATATCTTACGTTCCTCACTTCTCCCTCTCGTGATGTAGCGCTTGCCATCGTGACGGAGCCGATCGCGTGGAGCGGCTTCCTCTCGTATCCTTGCTATGAGAGCAGCTGCCCTCATCTCCGTCCTTACCGCAGTGGTGCCCGGGTCCTACCATGTTGATATTGCACGAGAAATCTGGCTGGCATCCTCCATGGTAAGTATACTCCACCATGTTAACGGCGGAGAAGGGGTGTGTGTCGACCTTCATGGCGTACTGGCTGAAAATTAGCCGCCCTTGTTCTATCGACATTTGGACCTGTTGACGCCACACCCTGCAGTCGTTGGTGGCGTGGGTGAACGTGTTATGCCATTTGCAGTATGGCTTTCCGTTCAGCTCTTGCACCGTGGGGATCTTGTGGCCTTCGGGTAACTTTAGTCGCTTCTCCTTGAGTAAGAGGTCGAAAATCTGCTCGGCTTTGGTCACGTCGAAGTCAAACCGTTTTGGAGGACCTTGTGGCTTAACCCATTTACGGGACACGGGGCTTGCCCCCGAGTCCATTCAGCCATTGCTACCTCTTGATCTCCCGCAGCACCTTCATCTTCATCCGCCTCAACCAGGACCACCGCACGCTTGAATTTATCCTGGTAAACATCCGGGTGGCGCTGTTCATATGCTGACAGCTTCTGCACCATGTGCGCCAGTGAAGGGTAGTCTGCTTGGGAGGCCACGTCCTTGATCGATGATGAGAGACCCACCACCGCCAACTCGACTTCTTCTTTTTCACTTACATGAACCGAATAGCATCGGTTCCTAACGGTCCTGAAGCGCTGGACGTATTCTGCCACTGTTTCCCCGCGCTTCTGTCGTACTTGTGCTAGATCGGCAATACCAGCCTCGGAAGCCTCTGAGTGATACTGCACGTGGAACTGTTCTTCCAACTGCTTCCAAGTCCGGATTGAGTTTGGTGGCAGCGATGTGTACCACCCGAAAGCCGATCCTGTGAGGGACTGTGCGAAGAACCTCACACGCAGCTCGTCTGATGTTGAGATCGTGCCCAGCTGTGCCAAATATCGGCTCACATGCTCGATGGAGCTGGAACCATCTGATCCATTAAACTTTGTGAAATCAGGGAGCCGATATTTGGGTGGTAGCGGGATCAATTTGTACTCGTTGGGGTACGGCTTGGAATAGCCGATTGTCCTCCTTTTCGGCATCATGCCGAACCGGTCTTTCAGAATTGTACAAATCTGATCCGCGGTGATGGCTGCGAGCGTCGAATTCGAAGATTCGCCGGGGTGGCATACTTAGCCAGCCATGCTTGCTTTTCCAGCTCCGAGCCAAGCTGCAGGAGCTGAGCTCCGGAGGTTTGTAGGAGTGGCGTACTTAGCTAGCCACGTCCGCTTCTCACGATCCGTTCCCGACGTTCCTCCCGTTGTTCCGTAAGTCCCTCGCCGTTGCGGCCTCGGTTCGAGAGTGCCCGAGTCATCTGCGGTCCGGCACGTATGCGCACGTGTATCCGTGGGGGATCTCCTTGGGCGCCTCGTGTAAGAATTGGTAGTCACTAGGGTCACCACCAATCTTGTAGACGACGTATGCCGATGAACTCGGCACTTCGGTGCTGCCAACGCGAACGGCAGCGGTGGACGGGACCGGAGTGGCATCTCTCCTTGGTAAGTCCCCGAGCTGGTCCCGACGGAGAATACCGATGGCTCATGATTTCCTGGATCACGCGCGAGCGACACGCTCCAAAGTGTTCACCGAGGCTCTCGGAATGGCGGTGCAGCGAATGAGCCACCATGAAGTTGATCTCCTGACGCAGCCGACCCGGTGCGTTCTTCGACGGGGAGGACAAGTCCACTCCATCGAGCGCGCCTTCCGGTGAGAACCCCTTCCACCTGATGCCATGTGAGCGGGTTCTGTGAAAAGAGCCGATGAGGTCGGCTTCGAGGACTGCTTTGATCTCGTCATGCTTCTTCTTGAGCTCCTCAGTCAGATCCTCGTACTTGACCGGAGTGCCTTCCGCCATCTCAGATGTAGATGGCGACGCGGTTGATGTCGAAGATTGTCCCACCGGGCGTGCCGGAATGTGTTGCGGTCGAAACCCACCGGCGGGCAGCGACGGGCAACACCGTAGAGCCGGGAATCTCCCAGGACTGCGGCTGGCCCTGGTCCCTCCGAGCGACGGCCCGCAAAGCCTTCGGCACGCACGTCCGATGCTGATGCAAGGGCATGCCACCTGACCTATACCTGGCCAGGAAGGTGTTGGATGATGCCTTGCTTAGTTTCCTGCATGGCATACACGTAAACGTTAAATATGAGCCTCGATCGGCTCTCAGGTTGTCCTGTGAATCGGCTCAAAGAGTCGATCCACCCATGATGCGTACGAGGTGTACGATCAGATGGTGGTCCTGCTTGATCAAGATAAAGCTAAAACGACCTACTACGATTTGGGGTTTTCACCGCATAATCGGAACATCCTACTCGTGATCGAGCCTGGCGGCCACGCACGGTGATCGTAAACCGACCCTAGACAAGGCCTAAAAACCAACACGAAGTTGATCCTCGGAACATCCTGTCTAGGGCTAGCAAACCACACCCTACGCGCCACTGGATCCTTCGACCCATTTGTAAGGCCTAACAATGCAGATATTAAACTAATCCTTGAAGAACAAGGAGCAATCATAACGGATCGGATCTACTAAACAATGATCAAGCGGGGTGCCGCCCTTACACCCAAGATAGGTGTAAGGGCGGCTAGATGTCTAAGGGTTGCACGACGATCGCATATGACATGATAAACAATGCTAACCCTAAAACATCTATGATACCTACGTTGCTCGCCATCAAAAAGGCTTCAGTACGAGCAACGCATGAACGACGAATAAACGTGTGCTGCCTAGATCGCAAGATGCGATCTAGGCAGCATGGTGCTTACCCGGAAGAAACCCTCGAGACGGGGGAGTTGGCGATGCGCCTAGATTGGTTTGTGGTGAACGTGATTGTTGTTTATTTCATAAACCCTAGATACATATTTATAGTCCGGGGGACTTTCTAATTCAGGCGTGCACCTAACCGTGCACGGGTTAAACTCTAACTTCTAAACGACACGTATCCTACTATGTTACAGATACACGGGCAAACTAGCCCAAACTTGGTATACAAGGCCGATTCATGTATTCCTTCTATGTATATTCTTCAAGCCCATCTTCAATCGCGGCCCACACCTCTGATCCGGTCAAATTCTGGTGATAACACTATGCAACACCCTCTACAACTTCCACGTCTTGCATGTCCCATTCTACTCTTGCAACTCTTATATTCACTTGATCTTGTACCCTATCCAATGTTGCACCTCTAGATCCCTTTTCCAACCTTTATACCTTGTTTTTCTTTGTTTAGTGTTCTAATCTTTAACACCTTGGTGTGGAAATTATATCCACACTAGGAGATCATCACCTACTCCTGAGTTCATACTTTCTTTAAATAAAAAAATATTATTACTTTTCTTTCTCCCAAAATCCCTAAAACCCTAATGTTTTCCTCTCTAGTTTCATCACCAAACTACTTCCAGTTTTATCAAACCTTTTCAAATAAATCTTCTCAAATACAATAGGAAATGTGAGTGGAATTTTAGATCACCTTATCTCCACCCAAAAATAATTCCTATATAATTATTCTATTGTTTTATTTTGTTTCCACCAAAATGCATGTTATTGGTACACATGCCTTTCTTGCACTTTTTGCCATCAAATAAATTTCAAGAAAATCTACCATGCTTTGTTGTTTATATGCCTTTTATTTTGAATTCAAATTACTACCTTGCCATTCTCTTCTTGCTCTCTGGAGGGGATATTATAAGAAGCCATTATTCCCTTGCATCCCCAACCTAGACCTTAATAAAAATTGTTCCCTCTTAATCTAGAACCCTAACTTTCCTTTCTCTCTAACCCTCCTTGGTTTTTGTTGAGTAGTATCTCAACCCAACTACCTACAACCTTGAGGATGGGACCCAATATTTTCTTCACCCATCTCATAATGTTCCCACCTATGAGATTATTTATTTCTTTCTACCTAGTATTGAAATGGTGAGCCCATCATTTCATGCTTTTAACCAAAATCACTATGTGTTGAGCCATGATCCCATCTAGCCCTTATGTCTTGAGGGATTTTGAAATCTCCCACATTTATCACCACCACCTCATCTACCTACCATTTTCTCTTCATGAATCAAGTGGACACAATCACCATCACCACCACATTGTTCCTCTCTTTTTGTTTTTGGTTTCTTTTCAAATATTGCAAATTGTTGCAAACATTGTCACTTCTTGATCCCTGATTTCCCCACTCCCCATCCACCTTCTCTCTTTCTTTTCTCTCCACCTTGAACCTTCCAAACCCTAGCTAGTGCTCTCTCCCTTTTTCCTTGCATTTGCATGGCCGAGCCATGGCTTGTTTGAGGCCCCGGCCATTGCACCACCTCTGGCCCGACCACAAACCCAACAGAACCACCCCTGGACCCCTATCTCTCCCTCCAACCAAGCCCAAGTCGAGCAGCCCCCAGCCCACACCACGCCGAACCCTAAAAACGGAAAGCACACGCACACAGGGACCTCTCCCGCTCGACCTCCCCTCCCTTCCCGCGCTTGCTGCCCCCTCCGCTGACGCCAGCAACCTCACGTCATCACCCAGCACCGCCCCAACGCCAGCAACCCGCCATCCATTGGCCAACGCCACCACCGCGCTCTACCATTGGCCATGCCCACCGCCGCCCCCGTCCGCAGCCTCTCCCTCGGCCTATAAAAACCGCACCCTCACCCACTCCTCTCCACACACACCACCTCTCCCACCTCCCAGCCCTCTCACAGAAGCGCCGATTCGCTCAGCTCCCCTGCGGCTCGCCGGCATGCTCGCCACGGCCATGGTCACCGCGAGGTGGCCGGTGAAGTCTGCGCTCGCCCCCGACGCCCTTCTCCCTCCCTCTCTTCCCTATCATGCTCACCGTCGTCTGCCCATCCTAACGCACGTTTCCTCGCCGCCCAGGTCCGCCGGAGTCGCCGCCGCCGAGCTCGGTCCAAAACGTGCTGCGAGGAAGGATACCTCGGGAGCTGCCGCCGCTGGACGAGAGGAAAGCGCCGAGCACGCTCTGGACGTGCTCGACCCACCGCCGCCGCCGGAGTCTCGCCGCTGACCGCCGCTCGCCGCCGGTAATCCCCTGGCCGCCTCCTCTTCTTCCCAGAGTCTCCGCGTGCGTGCGTATCTGCTGGGAGGAGACGAGCCCGACCCTCCCGAGCGTGTGCGCTGCGTGGCTACTTGGCCACGTCAGCCCATGCAAGGCCTGGCTCGCCTAGGCCCCTACCCTTTTCTTCTCCTTTTATTTTTCCCCCTCCAGCTGGAAAATCACCTGGGCTGGCTCAACTCGTCACCGCGCACGGCCCAGTCAGTTTCCCGCCCGTTTTTATTTTTGAAAATTGCTGTCAATTTGTGTTAAAACCAGAGGCAGTAAAAGGTGAATAACTGGAGATCTACTAACCCAAATCCAGTGAAACCAATTGGATTAGTTCAGAAATTTAATTACCTTTCCAATGCCACTGGCCTCATATTTTTAGGATTGTTTTACGATTTTTAGTACATTAAACATGATCACTGCATCCTGTTTAGTGTTGGTAATTTTAACAATTGTAGGATTAATATTTTTGGATGAATCCAATTGGGTTAGTCTTGTTTTAGTACTGGACATCTAGGAAAAATATTGTTAGTCCCTTTTCATGCTAGTTTGTTAGTGTTTGTGTTAATTGTGTATCACATGGTTTGATGAACCAAAAACCTTTTTATTTATTAAACCCTTTAACCACCACTTTTACTTAAAAACAGCTATCCTAATCTTGCAAAACAAGTACCCATGCATGCTTAGACTTGTAGCATTTGCAACCTTGCTTGCAAGTTGAAATATGGTGTTGATTGTGTGTTGCGTGTTCTTTTATTTTGCGAGGCTAGATTCGAGCGATGTTGGAATTGAAGAGGAAGGATTTGGAGAAATGGAAGAAGTCCAGGGACAAATAAGCCAACCAAGGCAAGCCATCTATTGATCTCTGAATGTTCGTGTCACATATTGTTGACACTTTATTGTTGTTCTTATTCCATTATCTATGGTGTGTTATTCTCCGTTTGTATCATGCATGCTTAATCTTTAGCATGATAATCTTCTTGGTAATGTATTATGCACCTCTTAATGAGTGTTGTGTACTAGAAATAACCATAGTATGTCACCTCACTTGGTTGTCTTCACATGCTTCCCTTGATCATGTTATCCTACTTTGACAACGTACATGCTTACCTTAAGCGTGTTGATCATTCTTGACATCCCACCTACACCTCCTTTAGTGGATTAGTGGTTATTCCGACAATCATGTCGTACCTCCTCAATGACGATGTCTCGGTACACTTCTTATGAGTATGCCGAGCCCCTTTTTGACACCTCTGCACTTCCACTAAGTGGTCTTGATGAAAAGCGTCACGACCATGTTGTGTTCTAGTTCCATCATGAAACTTTAGGTTGGGGAACCCCTCAAGGTTTTCCTTGTTGTAAAAGTTTTGAGAAAACCTTGGGTGAGTCGACCTTACCCGAGTGTATGGTTTATGAAAGGAAAGGATCTTGACAAAGATGGTTGGAAAGAGTAAAGTGTGTGTGACTTGCGTTTTTGAGAAAAACGACACATGGTTCTTTGTATTCGCCCGGAACAATTAAACCGCGCAACCACATTACCCCAACATGGGCACGGGGCTTAGCCCTAGTTTGTTGAAGCTGGCATGAGACACCTTCACAAATCTCTAGGAAGGGCACGATGACCTCTGACACCGGGTTGCGCTCTGAAGGAGGCAATACACTGCATTAACTTGCAGCCGGACAATTACTGAAGGTCTTCTGTCGTGGCGCCGGAGATACGCTCAAAAAGGAGGTATGCTGCCGGGGTGCCGGGAAGGGCTAAGCCCGCAGGGAAGGACTCATGTCAGGGGAGATAAGCGAAAGGCTATGTCCGAGTTTCTTTCATGGCATAGTTGATATGCAGGGATGATGCCCACATGATAGACTCGCGGATCTTGTGGGGAAAGTGTGCACGCTCTGCAGAGTTAAATCTATTCGAATAGCCGCGTCCGCGTTCATGGACGGTTGGAATGGCCGTTGCCGAGCTGTGTCGAGTTTTGTTTTATATAAAGTGTTTTACAAAGAAAGAGAATGTGTTGGATGTACCAGAAGGGTACGGGAAGGCTTGTGCCAACCATATGGAGATGGTCGAGGAAAAAGGAACAAATTGGGTGAACCATTCCTAGTGTTTCACGTAGAGGAACTCTTCTTCAGTAAAGATATAGAGATGTCATAGGGTATCTTTTGAAGTATCTTCTTCAATAAAGATATAGAGATTTCATAGAACCTCCTTGAAGTGTCCCATTCAATTGAGAAATAGGGATGCTATATCCACAAGAGAAAATACTTCTCTTTCTCATGCTATATCCACAAGAGAAACTATTTCTCTTTCACATGCTATTTCCACATGAGAAATTAGCTCTTCCCTCTTGTCATCTTAGATTAGCACTTGTTTTCTTGCACCCTTGCAAAGTACCTTCGTGATGGTTTGCGAGTACAATTCCAATGTACTCACGGCTTTGTCCCTGGCTATTTACTTGGCCAGACTTGGAGGAACGCGATGGATGAAGAAGGAGTTGGCGACGTCTATGCGAGCTAGGAACGTCTTCCCAGTCAGTTGCCTGTAGGGTTAATGGCAGGTGACTTGGGCTCCGCGTTGTTGAAGTGATGATGCTACTCTGATGTTTAGTTAGGCCCTTCGAGGCTATTATGTAAGTAATGGTCATGAGACCTTATTGTAATTTTCTTATTCCGCTTTGTAATGGATGGTGTAATTTGATATTAGTTCGGTTATGTGTTCACGATGCACTGATCATGGGATCGTGAACTGTATACATAACAAGGTATTTCGGACAGTTAGTCCGGGGTCCCCACAGAGCTGGTATCAGAGCTATCCTGACTGTAGGAGACCTTAGTTAGCATGGACGTTAGTTAGGGAACAAGTACTGGGGAAAAACTATTTACGAAACAAATTCTTTCTTTAGTCGGAAGCATAGCTTCTACTCCTCTTATTTCTTCAAAGCTTCTAAATTCTTATCTCTCCACTTTATAGAAAGGTTAAAAAATTCTTACTCTATTGTCTCATCTACTTCAAACCAACATGTTGGACGATGTCCCCAAACTCAGACCGCAGACTCAAACATGGATCAATACCTCAAGAAAACTCATGTATCTCCGATGACCGCTATTGAAGATTGGATGCCGACTTAGTGTCTTTTGTTGCCACCAAAGTCTGTTAAGGAGCTGATCTTGTTCCTCTTTGGACTCGCACTTTTGCGGTCGTCAAGGATCAAGTCCTCAATTTCTTGACTAGTAATTTTTAGGCTAGCCACCAGAAGTTGTCGAGTTCGGGAGTACCTCAACAGCTACCCCTCTGAAGACCTCACATCCTCGGAATGTTGAGATCCGAATTTCTACGCAGTTTTCTCCTTCGCCTCAACATCGATGAATCAACCCTAGGCTGCTTCGCCACCAACTGCTACAAGGATCCTTGTTGAAGTCAATGTCAGCCAGATGAAGACATAAACATTTGGGACCAACCCCAGACCTATAGGATGGATAGGAATAACTCAATCGCTTTGATTGGGCTACCCTTGCGTATTAGGCATCCATGGGTTTGATGATTGGTTTGATGATTGCTCTATGTGTGTTGCCTTGAGTGTTTTTATCTGTTTGTTGTATGACTGTCTTGGTCTTTAGGTCTGAAAAACACCTTCGGTGTGATAACCTAGCGTAGGAAGCCTCCCTAAAATGTTTTCACCCTCATCTACCTCGTCGTTAAAGTGCTAACTGCTAGTTAATTGGATAAGTAATGGAAGACTCTAACTCTAAACCCGTTAACATTTGTTTTTCAACCGTCAGGAAAAACTAACCCCAACCCCTCTCTACGCTAACTACTTCAAAGATCAGCTGAAGCATCTCTACTACGCCAATGATGAAGAAGCCCTACCTTCAAGAGCGACTGCACCTCTGCGAGAAGGCATACAAACCTGGTCTAACCTTGGAGTATAATCACGCTAACCTCGAGGATATCTTCTTGAAAACCACCCTCTAACACACCGTCTAACAAGCTGAGTGAGCGACAACCCCAAAGCCAAGTTACCCTACATGGTTCATCTGGTCGTCATCAAGTGAAGCTCCAGAAGATACCCCAAGACTCAAGATTAGGTGTAGTTTACCCGCTCACTTCCCAACTGGTATAATTCAGCACCGACCCGCAAGCTGGGGATTGTCTTCGACAACCTTTGTTGCTGCTTCATATGGATACTCACTAGGCATTTCATCAACTTACTAACTTACCACACATCCTATTGTTTAGTAAACACTGTGTTTACCTATTGAAGCCGTGATCTACATGTCTCCCCTGAAGATTCTTCAACTGAATACGGAAGATTTTTTACGGAAGATAAACGACTTCTTCAGAAGCCCCAGACAGGACCACAAGGCAGAAGCACTGAGTTTTTCCAAAACCCCCGATGAAAAATCTTAAGGGTTCGTCTTCCACTGAAAATTGGAGCTAACCCTAAAATTTTCAACCTTTCTAAAACACCGTCGGGAACTTGGGATGCACTAACTCCCCTTGAAGTTGTGGACTGCACCCCCCCTGAAGATGTTCAACTCAAGACGAGAGATTGATGACTCCTTTGAAGGCACCGACAAGACCCGTGGCCGAAGCTTAGAGTTTTCAACCCCCCCCCCCCCGCCATGAACAACTTTAAGGGTGGAAGACTTCGTCTTCCACTACAATTTTAAGCTAACTCTAAAAAGTTTTCAGCCCTGCTAAAGCATCGTTGGAATGCACTAACCCTCTCAGAGTCTTGAACCCTCGCTAGGATCGTTAAGAAGCTACAGATCTAATACCTGCATGGAGTAGTCAACCTCCTCACGAAGCTTTCCCTCCGCCAGAAGTTACAATGTCTCTCAGAAGCTGAAGTTGCAACCCTCTCAACAACGGCACACCTACAGAAGAATGGAGTCTAACTTTAGTCAACTTTGAAAACCCTCTAGTCCTACGCTTTGTAATCTCGGGACGAGATTATTTTAAGGGTGGAAGATCTGTCACACCCCAACTTTTGAAAACATGTTTAATTGTCCTTAGTGCAAAAATCAGGGGGAACAAAAACTTTTTCTAAAAACCAATAAGATGCATTGCCTTGATCTGTTTTTTAGAATGAATTGCTTTGATCTGTTGGTAGATGAATTTTATTGAATTGTTTGTTGAATATTGTCTTGAGCTACCTCAAAGATCAACACCTCTAGTGGTTAGACAAACAACTCACCTAATAAAACACATGTGTGGCTTAGGAACGATTGTTTTCCTCTTTACTACATTAAACCCTTCCACTTATGGCAACATGTTTGTGCCTCCTTAAAATTCATCTTTGTGGTATAACCTAGCTCAAACCATCCTTGATCCAAACTTGGGATCATCTACCTCTTTCTATATCCTCCTCTTATACCCTAGTCAAAAACCCCTCAAAACATCACAATTTTGGCTAAGTCCTAAATCTGTTTTCAGGTTCCATTTTGGAGCCCCTGGATTAAGCTAACCCTTGCCATCCAAGGCAATGCACATGGTCCTGGACCTACCTTGTCATGAGCACTCCCCAACCATGTCCTTGCCTTGAACCAGATCTCTCTTATACCCACTTATCCTTGAGGATTTTGAAGCCAAGTAAATAAGAAGTTTTGGCAGGCTTAAAAAGTTCAAACTTTGGCAGTTGATCTTTAAGTACCCTCAGCTATTATTGGTAACCTCAATGCATGGATCTCATCTATGCAACACCCTCTACAACTTCCATGTCTTGCATGTCCCATTCTACTCTTGCAACTCTTATGTTCACTTGATCTTGTACCCTATCCAATGTTGCACCTCTAGATCCCTTTTCCAACCTTTATACCTTGTTTTTCTTTGTTTAGTGTTCTAATCTTTAACACCTTGGTGTGGAAATTATATCCACACTAGGAGATCATCACCTACTCTTGAGTTCATAGTTTCTTTAAATAAAAAAATATTATTACTTTTCTTTCTCCCAAAATCCCTAAAACCCTAATGTTTTCCTCTCTACTTTCATCACCAAACTACTTCCAGTTTTATCAAACCTTTTCAAATAAATCTTCTCGAATACAATAGGAAATGTGAGTGGAATTTTAGGTCACCTTATCTCCACCAAAAAATAATTCCTATATAATTATTCTCTTGTTTTATTTTGTTTCCACCAAAATGCATGTTATTGGTACACATGCCTTTCTTGCACTTTTTTCCATCAAATAAATTTCAAGAAAATCTACCATGCTTTGTTGTTTATATGCCTTTTATTTTGAATTCAAATTACTACCTTGCCATTCTCTTCTTGCTCTCTGGAGGGGATATTAGAAGAAGCCATTATTCCCTTGCATCCCCAACCTAGACCTTAATAAAAATTGTTCCCTCTTAATCTAGAACCCTAACTTTCCTTTCTCTCTAACCCTCCTTGGTTTTTGTTGAGTAGTATCTCAACCCAACTACCTACAACCTTGAGGACGGGACCCAATATTTTCTTCACCCATCTCATAATGTTCCCACCTATGAGATTATTTATTTCTTTCTACCTAGTATTGAAATGGTGAGCCCATCATTTCATGCTTTTAACCAAAATCACTATGTGTTGAGCCATGATCCCATCTAGCCCTTATGTCTTGAGGGATTTTGAAATATCCCACATTTATCACCACCTCCTCATCTATCCACCATTTTCTTTTCATGAATCAAGTGGACACAATCACCATCACCACCACATTGTTCCTCTCTTTTTGTTTTTGGTTTCTTTTCAAATATTGCAAATTGTTGCAAACATTGTCACTTCTTGATCCCTGATTTCCCCACTCCCCATCCACCTTCTCTCTTTCTTTTCCCTCCATCTTGACCTTCCAAACCCTAGCTAGTGCTCTCTCCCTTTTTCCTTGCATTTGCATGGCCGAGCCAAGGCTTGTTTGAGGCCCCGACCATTGCACCACCTCTGGCCCGACCACAAACCCAACAGAACCACACCTGGACCCCTCTCTCTCTCCCTCCAACCAAGCCCAAGTCGAGCAGCCCCCAGCCCACACCACCCCGAACCCTAAAAATGGAAAACACACGCACACAGGGACCTCTCCCGCTCGACCTCCCCTCCCTTCCCGCGCTTGCTGCCCCCTCCGCTGACGCCAGCAACCTCATGTCATCACCCAGCACCGCCCCAACGTCAGCAACCCGCCATCCATTGGCCAACGCCACCACCGCGCTCTACCATTGGCCATGGCCACCACCGCCCCCGTCCGCTGCCTCTCCCTCAACCTATAAAAACTGCACCCTCACCCACTCCTCTCCACACACCACCTCTCCCACCTCCCAGCCCTCTCACAGAAGCGCCAACGCGCTCAGCTCCCCTGCGGTTCGCCGGCATGCTCTCCACGGCCATGGTCACCGCGAGGTGGCCGGTGAAGTCTGCGCTCGCCCCCGACGCCCTTCTCCCTCCCTCTCTTCCCTATCATGCTCACCGTCGTCTGCCCGTCCTAACGCACGTTTCCTCGCCGCCCAGGTCCGCCGGAGTCGCCGCCGCCGAGCTCGGTCCAAAACGTGCTGCGAGGAAGGAGACCTCGGGAGCTGCCGCCGCTGGACGACCGCCCTCGACCCACCGCCACCGCCGGAGTCTCGCCGCTGACCGCCGTTCGCGGCCGGTAATCCCCTGGCCGCCTCCTCTTCTTCCCAGAGTCTCCGCGTGCGTGCGTATCTGCGGGGAGGATACGAGCCCGACCCTCCCGAGCGTGTGCGCTGCGTGGCCACTTCGCCACGTCAGCCCATGCAAGGCCTGGCCCGCCTGGGCCCCTCCCCTTTTCTTCTCCTTTTAATTATTTTCCGCTCCACCTGGAAAATCACCTGGGCCGGCCCAACTCGTCACCCCGCACGGCCCAGTCAGTTTCCCGCCCATTTTTATTTTTGAAAATTGTTGTTAATTTGTGTTAAAACCAGAGGCAGTAAAAGGTGAATAACTGGAGATCTACTAACCCAAATCCAGTGAAACCAATTGCATTAGTTCAGAAATTTAATTACCTTTCCAATGCCACTGGCCTCATATTTTAGGATTTGTACGATTTTTAGTACATTAAACATGATCACTTCATCATGTTTAGTGTTGGTAATTTTAACAATTGTAGGATTAATATTTTTGGATGAATCCAATTGTGTTAGTCTTGTTTTAGTACTGGACATCTAGGAAAAATATTGTTAGTCCCTTTTCATGCTAGTTTGTAAGTGTTTGTGTTAATTGGGTATCACATGGTTTGATGAACGAAAAACATTTTTATTTATTAAACCCTTTAACCACCACTTTTACTTAAAAACAGCTATCCTATGTTTTAATCTTGCAAAACAAGTACCCCTGCATGCTTAGACTTGTAGAATTTGCAACCTTGCTTGCAAGTTGAAATATGGTGTTGATTGTGTGTTGCGTGTTCTTTTATTTTGCGACGCTAGATTCGAGCGATGTTGGAATTGAAGAGGAAGGATTTGGAGAAATGGAAGAAGTCCAGGGACAAATAAGCCAACCAAGGCAAGCCATCTATTGATCTCTGAATGTTTGTGTCACATATTGTTGACACTTTATTGTTGTTCTTATTCCATTATCTATGGTGTGTTATTCTCCGTTTGTGTCATGCATGCTTAATCTTTAGCATGATAATCTTCTTGGTAATGTATTATGCACCTCTTAATGAGTGTTGTGTACTAGAAATAACCATAGTATGTCACCTCACTTGGTTGTCTTCACATGCTTCCCTTGAGCATGTTATACTACTTTGCAATTCACTCATACACCCCTCCTAGTGAATTGATAAATGACATTTTGATCTTGGTGTACCCTCACTTGGGAAGAGTATGCCTACCCACCTTGGGTATGTTGAGTGTGTTGATCTCCAACACCTCTCCTCTTTTTATATTGATTGGTTATTGTCACAAATCTGAAAGTGTTACCCCCTCTCATATTGACAACATACATGCTTACCTTAAGCGTGTTGATCATTCTTGACATCCCACCTACACCTCCTTTAGTGGATTAGTGGTTATTCCGACAATCGTGTCGTACCTCCTCAATGATGATGTCTCGGTACACTTCTTATGAGTATGCCGAGCACCTTTTTGACACCTCTGCACTTCCACTAAGTGGTCTTGATGAATAGCGTCACGACCATGTTGTGTTCAAGTTCCATCATGAAACTTTAGGTTGGGGAATCCCTCAAGGTTTACCTTGTTTAAAAGTTTTGAGAAAACCTTGGGTGAGTCGACCTTACCCGAGTGTATGGTTTATGAAAGGAAAGGATCTTGACAAATATGGTTGGAAAGAGGAAAGTGTGTGTGACTTGGGTTTTTGAGAAAAACGACACATGGTTCTTTGTATTCGCCCGGAACAATTAAACCGCACAACCACATTACCCTAACATGGGCACGGGGCTTAGCCCTAGTTTGTTGAAGCTGGCATGAGACAACTTCACAACTCTCTAGGAGGGGCACGATGACCTCTGACACCGGGTTGCTCTCTAAAGGAGGCAATACACTGCATTAACTTGCAGCCGGACGATTACTGAGGGTCTTCTGTCGTGGCGCCGGAGATACGCTCAAAACGAGGTATGTTGCCGGGGTGCCGGGAAGGGTTAAGCCCGCAGGGAAGGACTCATGTCAGGGGAGATAAGCGAAAGGCTATGTCCGAGTTTCTTTCATGGCATAGTTGATATGCAGAGATGATTCCCACATGATAGACTCGCGGATCTTGTGGGGAAAGTGTGCACGCTCTGCAGAGTTAAATCTATTCGAATAGCCGTGTCCGCGGTCATGGACGGTTGGAATGGCCGTTGCCGAGCTGTGTCAAGTTTTGTTTTATATAAAGTGTTTTACAAAGAAAGAGAATGTGTTGGATGTACCAGAAGGCTACGGGAAGGCTTGTGCCAACCATATGGAGATGGTCGAGGAAAAAGGAACAAATTGGGTGAACCATTCCTAGTGTTTCATGTAGAGGAACTCTTCTTCAGTAAAGATATAGAGATGTCATAGGGTATCTTTTGAAGTATCTTCTTCAATAAAGATATAGAGATGTCATAGAACCTCCTTGAAGTGTCCCCTTCAATTGAGAAGTAGGGATGCTATATCCACAAGAGAAAATACTTCTCTTTCTCATGCTATATCCACAAGAGAAACTATTTCTCTTTCACATGCTATTTCCACATGAGAAATTAGCTCTTCCCTCTTGTCATCTTAGATTAGCACTTGTTTTCTTGCACCCTTGCAAAGTACCTTCGTGATGGTTTGCGAGTACAATTCCAATGTACTCACGGCTTTGTCCCTGGCTATTTACTTGGCCAGACTTGGAGGAACGCGACGGATGAAGAAGGAGTTGGCGACGTCTATGCGAGCTAGGAACGTCTTCCCAGTCAGTTGCCTGTAGGGTTTATGGCAGGTGACTTGGGCTCCGCGCTGTTGAAGTGATGATGCTACTCTGATGTTTAGTTAGGCCCTTCGAGGCTATTATGTAAGTAATGGTCATGACACCTTATTGTAATTTTCTTATTCCGCTTTGTAATGGATGGTGTAATTTGATATCAGTTCGGTTATGTGTTCACGGCGCACTGATCATGGGATCGTGAACTGTATACATAACAGGGTATTTCAGACAGTTAGTCCGGGGTCCCCACAGTAGCGGAATCACTTCAACAGAGCAGAGCCCAAGTCATCTGCCATAACCCTACAGGCAACTGACTAGGAGAACGTTCCTAGCTCGCATAGACGTCATCCAAACCTTCTTCAATTGTCGAATTCCTCCAAGTCTGGCCAAGTAAATAGGCAGGGACAAAACCGTGAGTACATTGGAATTGTACTCGCAAACCATCAAGAAGGTGTATTTTAAGGAATCAAGATAACAAGATCTATCTATGATGACATGAGGGAAAAGCTAGAATTCTAATGTAGATATAGGATTCCCACAATAAGGAGAGGGGACACTTCAAGGGGTTCTATGACTTGACTAATTGAAGAAGATACTTTAAAAGAGTTTCTAAAAGACTAGGATGGGTTTCTCTTTTTCTCCCTAACCACGATACATGGTCATCCACTTTCCCGTACCTTTTCGGTACACTGATAACAACATTCACAATTTTCTTTGTAAAGCTTTTCTAAAAAAAAACTAGCCCCGGTTAAGTATGGCCATTTCAACCCGTCCATGACCACAGACGCGGCTACTCGAATAGATTTGACTCTGCAGAGTATGCACACTTTCCCCACAACTATCCGGATACCTATCGTGTGGGCATCATCCCTGCATAACAACATATGCCACGACGGATACCCAGACATAACCTTTTTCCTATTCGACTTAGTACGGGGTCCTACCCTATGGAGTATGTACCTCCCCGGCACCATGGCATCTCACCTTACTTTGAGCGTAACTCCATCACCACGTCGGGAGACCCATAGTGTCTTCCGGATGGGTATCCCCGAAGGCATCCCGTTATACTATTGCCTCCACCAACGGCAATCCGGATTCAGGGGTAACCTTACCCTTATATAGTTGTGCGGTATCCCATACTAAGAAGAAAAATCTACGAGTTAAGCCCCGTCCCACCCCAGGGTAGTCTGGTTGCGCGGTAAAAAGTTGGGATGGCGAACACTTATACGCAGTGCTCCTTTTAATAGCATTTTACCCACACTTGCTTGTCAACAACCAACCATGTACCATTTTTCCGAAATCTCTAGACCCTTTTTCTTTAAACACACTTTGGCAAGACCAAGCCTTCCCATATTTTTCAAAGTATTTCCGAAAAATAAAACATCGGGGTTGCCCAAGCTAGAGCTTTATTTTGATGAACTAAGTTTGCAATAATGGTATGATGCTAGCCATCATACCACTAAGGTGGTGATCCTTTGAGTGTCAAAAAGGGGGGGGGGGCACACATGCCTAAGGTAAGCATGCATAAGGTAAATCATAAAACAAGGATCATGTCACTAATCATCATTCCACTAAGGATATGAATAATTTGGTGTCAAGGGAGTTATACATGCTTAAGGGAAGCATGCAAAGCGTCAAGTTGATTGATACCAAAAAGGGGCATGATGCTAATCATCTCACCACTAAGGGAATGGGTAATTTGAGTGTCAAGGAGCTCACATACGTAAATAAAGTACGCAAGACAAATCACCAAAATAAACTAGCTCAAGATGGATCAAGAGGCAACGACAACAAATAGATACAATCAACAAGTAATATTATATCAAGAGATCAAAATATGGCTTGCCTTGGTTGGATTATTTGTTCCTGGACTTCTCCAAATTCTTTGAATCCTGCCTCTCCTTCCAACCCGACAATTTCCGAATCTATCGCCGCAAAAATAAAAAGGAATACAATCAAGGTATTGCATTAACAAATCATACATGCAACACTCAGCAGCTAACCACTCAACCAAAGGCTAGTGTCGAAGATGCTAAGGGCTTATAGTCCTTACAAAACAACTTTAACAATTTTCTTTAAGAAAACCCTTTTTACTTCTTTTAGAAAAAGCATGAGAGTATAAACAATTAGTGATTGCCTCTCTTGTTATCACCATGGCATAAACTAATTATTCCCTGGTAGATAACACCACAAAGAAGGCAAGTGCATTGGTTTTTCATCAAAAACATTTCTATATTATTTTTAAACATTTTTGTAAAATCAGAAATCATTTTCCTACGTTATTTTGCTCACAGAACATTACACAAGTAAAGCAAGCAAAAGTTATATCTCTGGATATCTATTCAATAATAGATTTATTCAAAATTGGATTCACCAATTTTGAAGTTATAAAAATTTTACTGGCCAGAGGGACCAAAACAAAGTTTAAAACCTTAGAAAGTATCATATGCTCAAATAAATCTGCGCTTCGGATATGTGGTTAACACAAGTATTGTGAGCCCACAAAAATTGGTTGTACTAAAAAAAATAACATCTTAAGCTCCTAAAATAAATTCTCAAACACAGATTTTGAATAAACTTGCACCTAATGCCACAATTTCATACTTTGACCTAAAATACCCAAACTAGTGCCAAAAGATGGGCAACTGCATCTAGTTTACTAGAAAATTGGGTTTGGAGTTAAATTGCTTTTGAAACTCCCACAAATAAATTAACATTGAAACTGCATGTCTGTACTATTTTAAAAACACAGAAATAAACAAGACAGATATAGGTCTAATTCTTATCTGTAGTGGTCATGATTTCACTTTGCAATACTACAAAGTTGGAATCACTTGATTTTGGTAAATTACGAATTTTATGTAATTAAAAGCTAACACGTATTCGACAGAGATTTATTTTCAGAAAATAGAAAGAGAGAGGGCGTGGCCAAAACTTTACTGGGCCGTGCGGGCTGAGCAGGCCAGCCCAAAAGGAATTGTAGGTGGAGGGAGGAAAAAAAAGAAAAGAAAAGAAGGGAGGGGGCCCCGGCGGGCCAGGCCACTTGTGCCGGCGTGGCCACGTGGCCATGCAGCACATGCACGAGGCGCACGAGACGGTCTGGTCGTCTCCCTCCTGGCGACTACGATCGCGCGCGGCGACGAAAGAAAAGGAAGGGTCGGCCGGACGTTTACCAGGCAGTGACGGAGGTCGACGGCCGGGCTCTGGGTGGGGCGGCGGCGACTCGGGGAGGTCCAGGGGAGGGCTCGTCGGCGACTCCCTCTCCTTCCGCAGCTCCTCCTGGCGGCGTCTCCCCCGCAGATGCTCCCGGACGGCGATGATGGCGACGGCTACCGGAGGTTCTGAGCGGAGAAAAGGGGTCGGTTAGGAAGAGAAGGAGGAGGTGAACGTCTAGGAAGGAAGAGGGAGGGGAAAACGGGGACGGGGTGAGCGCGAGCTTCACCCGCCACCTCTCGGTGACCACGGCCAGCGCGTCCATCTTCGGCGAGCAGGGGCCAGGGGGCACTGCTGATATCCAGGGTGTCACAACCCACTTTTCAAACACTGCATATTTTCTTGTTTGAAAATTCTTGAGCCAACAAATTTTTTTTTACTCTTGTTACCTTGTGTGCTCATAATATAGTTTTTCCCTAGGTTGTTAGTAGTGTTTGATAATAGATAACTTTTCACTCCAAAAGCCCTTAGCACCAACATCTTTTCAAAATAAAAGAGAGAATGTACCCCTCTATGTATGACACCACTAGTGAGACACCATCATCACCCCTTCTTTCAAACTTCTTGACATTTTTTTACACCAAAGGCTTGGACACAAAGGTGCACATGCACTAGCATGCCATCCTTTTTTCTCTCCACTCACCTTTGCCAATCTTTTTCTTCTACTTTTTGAGCAAACCCTAGGGGTACACTACCCCCTCTCTTTTTCTTCATGTGCATGGCTGGGCCTTGGTGCCATGCACCATCAACACCACCCCTCCCTCTTTGCACCTATCCGGCCCGCACCTCCCTTTTTCTTGGGCCACCCTAGACCCTCCCTCCCTCTCCAACCCAGCCCATCCCACCGAAACCCTAGCCCAGGGAGAGAGCACGCTCTGGAACTCCTCCCGCGCGTGACGCTCCCTCCCGCTCGACCCTTCTCCCTCCTCGACGCCTCTGTTCCCACCCTGCTGACGCCACCCCACGGACGTCATCACGGCCCCACCAGGGTGACGCCAGCCCTCCCGCTCTGGTTGGCCGTCGCCACCGCCCGTCGCCCGCCCGTTGCCCTCCTCAGCCTATAAAACCCCCCTCCGCACCACTCCCTCCCTCACACCACTCCCCACTCATCTCTCCACCTCCACCGAACCCCCTGAGGGCGCCCAGGGCGCCGCTCAGGGCTGCTCCTCGCCAAAGCTCCGCCACCACCCGTGGTCACCGCTCGGTGACGTGAAGGTTGCCGGGCCCTTCCTCGTCGCCACCCCTTCCTCCCCTCCGTTTCATCCTACCCCTGGTCGTTCCGAGGTCCTAACCTGCCCCTTTTCCTCGCCAGCTACGACGGAGTTCGCCGCCGTCAAGGTATGCCCGAGGAGCACCGGGGAGACGCCGCCGTCGGGAGGAGCGAACAAGGACGTGAAGCCCGTCGCCAAGGTTGCCCCCAACCCGTACCCAGTCGCCGTCGAAGACCTGCCGCTCGCCGGTGAGTCCAGCCGCCCCTTCCCCCTCTTCTCTGCCGAGTTCGGCCGCCCGTTCGTCCATCTGCGAGGAGGATCGGAGACGATGGCCCTGGGCCATCCGATCTCCATCGCTCGGCTGCATGGCCCATGCAGCCAGCATGGCCTGCATGCCCCTGGCCCACCACGGGCCCCTCTCTTTTCTTTTTATTTCTTCCTTTTTCTTCTCCTGCCCGCGTGGCAATCCTCCTGGGCCGGCCCATTTCTCTCACAGCGCGGCCCAGTTCCCTTCCCGCCCAAATCCCGGTTTGAATTCCGTTTAAAAATTCTGTTTAACACATGTGCACCAAATTGCTAATAACTCGAGATTTATAAGTCCAAATGAGATGAAACCAGTGACGTTAGAGAGATATTTTCAAGACCCTTCACATGCCACTGGTCCCTTTTTTTTAGGATTTTTCTGCGAATTTTGGTAGAATAAACATGTTGTTTAATTTATGCACACTCCATCTTAGTTGTAAAATCATAGATTTAATATTTTTGGTTATTTCCACTTGTGTTAATCTTGTATTGTTTCTGTTCATCTAGGAAAATACTAATAGGCCCTGTTTGTACAATTATGTGTCCATTTGTAAAATTGGTGTGTCACATGAAATGATAGGCCTTTTTAATCTTGTTTTAATTTGTTTCTCAACCATTTCCTTTTCTTGAAAACTTAAGCAATTCATGGTTCACTTTACAAAACAAGTACCCCTGCATATTTACTTTGCATCATATAAAATCTTGGTTCTTGAACTAAATGATTGATTGTATGTTGCCGTTTATTTTCGCGACGCTAGATACGAACGTGGGAGAAGTTGAAGAAGAAGATTTTGGAGAAGGACTTGAAGAGCACCAGGTACTAGCCGGCCAAGGCAAGCCATTTTCTTTGATCCCTTGTTATTATCTCCTTGTTGTGATCTCTTCTTCTTTTGGTATCTTGATCTCGTGTGTACCTTGGGTTAGCTTAGTTCTCCTCTCTTACATATTTGCCCCAAGTAAGTGAGGTTCTCTTTGACACTTGCATGCTCATCCCCAAGCATGTGAGTCCCCAAATTTTCCACCTTTGACACCACCCTCTTAGTAAAGAAGGATTTGTTACCTTTAACTTGTTAACCTTATGATTATTTTCCATACATCGTCAATTCAAATATGTGTGCCCTCTTGACACTCTTTAGTAGTATGATGGCTTCCATTATGATATTTGGATATCTTAGTTTCTCACATAAAACTATAGGTTGGGAAACCCTCAAGGTTTTGCCTTGTTGTAAAAGTTTTTGGTTAAAACCTTGGGTAATTTGACATTACCCAAGTGAGGTTTTAAGGAATGAGTTGTTTAAAATGGAAACGGCAACTTTTGGTTGTGGTGGAAAGGCTAAGATGGTTATAACTTGGGTTTTTTGGAAAAACAACACATGGTTCTATGTATTCGCCTGGAACAACCAACCCGCGCAACCATAGCTACTCCAACGTGGGCACGGGGCTTAACTTGACGTTTGTTCTTCTTAGCATGAGGCACCGCACAACTATACAAGGGTACGGTTACCCCCGAGTCCGGGTTGTCATGGTTGGGACAATAGTATAACGGGAGGCCTTCGGGGCTGACCCGTCCGGAAGACACTATGGGTCTCCTGGCTTGGCGGTGGAGCCACACTCAAGAAGAGGTGAGCTGCCACGGTGCCGGGGAGGTACAAACTCCATAGGGTAGGACCTCGTGTTAAGTCGAATAGGCGAAAGGTTATGTCCGGATATCCGTCGTGGCATATGTCGTTATGCGGGGATGATGCCCACACGATAGGTATCCGGATAGTGTTGGGGAAAGTGCGCACACTCTGCAGAGTTAAATCTATTCGAATAGCCGCGTCCGCGGTCATGGACAGTTGGGATGGCCGTTGCTTAGCTGTGTTGAGTTTTGTTTTAACAAAGTTTTACAAAGCAAAGGAAAATGTTCATGGAGTACTATGATGGTACTGGTGGTGACCATGTGAGGTTGGTCGGAAAAGAAACAAATATGGGTATACCCTTCCTAGTGTTCTATGTGTAGTCTCTCTTGAAGATATTTCCTTTGAAATGTCTTAGTGTCCCCTCCGACTGTGGAGTAGGGATGCTCTCTCTACACCAAAGAAAACTTCTTCTCTTCCCATTATCTCCTCCACATAGATTCTTGACTTACAAATTTTCCCCCATAATTCTTTTAGTTGAGTTTGGTTAAAACTTGCTTAATGGTCTTGCGAGTACAATTCCAATGTACTCACGGCTTTGTCCCTGGCTATTTACTTGGCCAGACTATGAGGAGGACTTTGAACATGATGGAGGTTATCAGGACGACTATGCGACTTAGGACGTTATCCCGGTCAGCTGCCTGTAGGGTTTAAGGCAATGACTTGGGCCCGATGCCGTTGATTTGTATCCGCTGCAAGTGTGTTTGAACTCAGCCAGAAGTGGCAATTTATGTAAGACTTGGTCATGTGACCGTTTGTAAGACTATTTATTATTCGGTACTTTGTACTGGATGATGTAATTCTGTTTATCAAGTTCGGTTATGTGCTCATGTTACACTGATCATGGGATCATGATGAATGCATAACGGGTATCTCAGATATTTGAATCCGGGGTGCCACACAGGGCGTGGGGAAAGGGGGTGGAGGGGGAAGTGGGGTGATGTGTGAGGGAAGGGAGTGAGTGGGGGTGGCCTTTATAGGCGAGGGAGTGGCAGCAGGCGGGGCGGGCGGTGACCGTGGCCAATGGGAGGGCGCGTGCGCGGTGCCCTCGGCCAATGGGCGCGAGTGTGGTGACGTCTGGGTGGTGCTGGAGCGTGATGTAAGGGCTAACGTCAGCAGGAAGCGTGGGAGAGGGGAGGGTCGAGCGGGAGCAGTATTTTTGGCACGAACGTTCCTGTTCTGTGTTCATCCACAGCTCGGGAGCCTAGCCTTGGTCGGGCCTGTGGCCTGGGTTGGTTAGGGCTTGGTCTGGAGGGGAAGGAGAGGGCCCATGGTGGGGTTTGGGGAAGTAGGGTTGGGCCAAGATGATGCACATGGTTGGCACAAACAAACCATGGCTCGGCCATGTGAAGGAATTCATGGAGAGAAGTCTCTCCTAGCAAGGATTTTGGGAGGAAGAGGGAGAAAAGAAAAGAGAGGGTACATGGTATTAGGTAAAAAACATGAGGTGGTCCGGCCATATTTGATGAAATTGAGAGGCAAGGTTATTCATCAAGAGTTTGTGGGAGGAGGAAAATAAATGAGAAGGATAGATGGTGGATGTAGGGGTGGAACAAGTTTCCCATGTGGATGGTAGGGTTTGCACAAGGTTTTGCAAGGACTTGAAGATGATAGGAAGATGGTGATGGCACTCAATTGGAATGTTTGAAGAAGAAGGGCAAAACAAACTAGATGAGAAGGAGTAGTGGTTATAGTTTTGGGAAATCATCAAAAGCATGAGTGGAATGTGGTTGAACAATAATAGTTGAAAAAAATGTGAGATTTGAAATTAAAAAGGATGGGTCTTCATCACTAAGAGAGTTGATCAAATTTTGAATGGGGTATTCATTGGTCTTGCGTTTTTAAAATCTTAAAAGAGACAAAGTTGGTCTACTTGCATAACAAAGCATAGTAGATTTTTCTCTAAGTTATTTGTTTTTAAAAGGTGCAAGGATGGCACATATACCATAGCTATGCATTAAAAAGAAAGAATAAAATAAAAACTTTTGTTGAAAACATTTTGGGTTGAAGGAAATGAGGTGATACTAAATACCATCGACCATCCCTTTCATTATTTGAAGAAATCCTTTGAAAAGTTTTAATAAAACTAGAAGTGGTTTTGTGGTTAAAAACTAGAGAAGAAATTAAATAGGGTTAAAGAAAGTAAGAATAATTTTTTGGGAAAGATCTCGAGGGTAGATGAGTATTTCACAATGTAGCAATCATGTCCACACTTGGTTTTGTGAATATTAAACTAGATAAAAGAAAAAACAAAAGGTAAAAGAGGGAGAAGTGATATAGAGATGAAACTCTGGATAGGGTAGAAGGTCAAGTGAATATAAGAATTGTAAAGGTAGAATGGGACATGCAAGACGTGGAAGTTGTAGAGGGTGTTCCATAGACGAGATCCATGCATTGAGATCACCAATACCAGTTGTGGGTGCTCAAAGATCAACTGCCAAAGTTTGAATATTTTAAGCCTGCCAAAACAGAGTTTTGACTTGGCTTCAAGGTACTGGTTTGGTTGGGGTGTTCACAATACAAGGTAGGTCTAGGACAAAGTGCATTGTCTTAGATGGCAGGGGGTAGCTTAATCCAGGGGCTCCAAAATGGAACCTGAAAACAGATTTAGGACTTAGCCAAATTTATGTTGTCTAGGGTTGTTGACTGTCACACCCCGACTTTTGCAACCATGATTAATTGTCCTTAGTGCAAAAATTAGGGAATTTTTTTTCTACAAACTAATTAGATGAATTGCCTTGAATTTTTTGTTGAAATGAATTGCTTTGATCTGCTCTATTGTCTTGATTTTCTTGTTGAGTTTTGTCTTGAGCTACCCCAAAGAATAACCCCTCTAGTGGTAAGACAAGCAACTCACCTAATAAAACACATGTGTGGTTTAGGAAAAATTGTTTTCCTTCTTACTTCATCAAACCTCTCTACTTATGGAAACATGGGTGTGCCTTCTTAAAAATCCATATTTATGGTACAATCTAGCTCAACCCATCTTTGTTTCAAACTTGGGATCATCGACCCCTTTCTACATCCTTCTCTTGTACCCTAGTCTAAAACCCTCAAACATCACAATTCTGGCTAAGTCCCAAAACTATTATCTGATTCACTTTTGGAGCCTTTGGATTAAGAAATCCTTTTTCCATCCAATGAACCTCATTTGGCCCTATACCTACCTTGTCATATGAAATCCCCAACCATACCAATGCCTTGGGCCAGATCACTCATGTACCCACTTATCCTTGATGGTTCTGAGGCCAAGTCAACAATCTGTTTTGGCAGGCTTTAAATGTTCAAACTTTGGCAGTTGATCTCTAAGCACCCTCAATTGTTATTGGTGACCTCAATGCATGGATCTCATCTATGCAACACCCTCTACAATTTACACGTCTTGCATGTCCCCATCTACCCCTAAAATTCTTATTTTCACTTGATCTTCTACCCTATCTACTATTTCAGCACTAGATCACTTGCTCCTCTCCTATGTTTCGTTTATCTTTATTCCAAGTTTAATATACACAAAACCAAGAGTGAATATGGTAGCTATATTATGTAGCCACCCTCTACCCTTGAGATCACTCCTCCCAAAATATTTTATTTACCAAAAATCCTATTTAAGCTTCTTCTCTAATTTTCACTACAAAACGAATCCTAGTTGTATCAAAGCTTTTCAAATCATTATAAAAAAAGGGAATGTGGGTGGTATTTTACTTCCTACCTTTTTCAACTCAAAAATACTTTCTATAAAAATAACTATTCTTTTTTTAATTCCATGGCTATGGCACATATGCCATCCTTGCACTCTTTAAAATCATATTATTTGGAGAAAACTCTACTATGCTTTGTTATGAAAGTAGACCAAATTTGTTTTATAATATATTCTTGTCTCTTTCAAAATTTGAAAAGGGCAAGATCAATGTAAGCCCCATTCAAAATTTGATCAACTCTCATACAGTGAGAGATGCCCACCCCTTTAAATTAATTTTTGTAAATAAAGACTTACGTTCATCATCACATCTATTCTCTATCATCATTACCTATGCCTTTCATTCCCTTTCACCATCACATAGCTTTTCTATGATTCTACCCTTCTTCATGTTTGACCAAAAATATCTATGTGGTGAACCTTGAACTCTTGCTAGCCATTTTGACTTGTTCAAATACTTCCAAATGATCCCACTACTCCTCTCATCTACACTTTGGACCTTTCTTCAAAATTCAATTTGGATCTCACCATCACCACCATCACCATGTTCTTATCACCCTATCTTGATATTTTCAAATCTTGCAAACCATGTTCAAAGCCTTGTCATGCACATGGAGAAACTTGTCCCTCACATTGATCCACCATATACCTTACCCCTCTCTCTTTCTTTCCGCCTAAAACCATCTTTGCTTGAATGGCCTCCTGCCCTTTCTCTCTCAAAAATTCCATCAAAATTTTGTGGCCGGGCCACCTCCCTTTTGGCACCAGCTGGTGCAGCTCCTCTGGCCCGACCCTAGCACAACAAAAACCTACCCCTGGACTGATGAGGTCTAAGACCCCGTGTGTGGCCCGATCTCGCGGTTGACCCGAAATCCAAACGGGAAGGAGAGGGAGAGCGCGAAGAACACGACGAACACGAAGAACACGAGGAACTCACGCACGCACACCAACCCGATACAATCGATAGTTACCCCCGTGGCTCGATGGACCACGCCAATAGAATCAACCCGGAAGAGACGCGCGGTAGAATTCCGAGCGGAGAGATTGGTGAGGGAGATGAATCTAGGAGTGGTAGAGAGAGTGGGTAGCACTAGAATCTCTCACACCAAATCCAATCATCCAACAAGGGTAGCCTTGATACAAAGGGGATGAAACCCTAGGGAGACAAAGCTCAAATCCATGTCTAAGCCTAAATCTTGTCTAAGGGGGTAAAGAGGATGACCTAGGTGCTTATATAGAGATACAAGGCGACTTGGGTCGAAAAGGTACGCGGTTGATCGACCCGGGCCGTTTCCGGTCGAGTCTGTCCCGTGAAATCCGGTCAACCGGGTTTCAACCGGGCTGTAGACCGGGCAGCCTGGCGCCAGGGCCGGTCAACCGGCCGCCAATCGGGAAGTTCGCAAAAGTTCCTCGATTTGGCGTCGGTATGACGCCCGGTTGTCGCCGGGGTGGATCTGGTCTGGGGCCCGGTCTGACCGGCCCTAGGACCTAGCCTCTTCCTCCCGCCTCTTCTTCCTCTTCCTTCTTCTCTTCTTTCCTTCTTCTTCTTCTCTCTTCCTTGCACCATGGGAGTTCCTTCTCTCCGGTTCCTCGATGACTCTTGTACCTAATGACATGTAACACACCGACATGAGGTAGCATTCCATCCAAGGTATTGACGAGGTCGAGTGTCGAGAGGAAGGAGTTCACCTTGACATATATGGCGGGGGTTTGTGTTGTTGGTCCACTTGGGGGACTCCTTGGCCATGGTGTAGCGTCGATGATAGTCGGGGTTGCACTTGTTGGTCTTGAGGCGTAGGTGTCCAAAGGCCACCCTGCATCATCTCCCCCCCCTTGGGGAAGAGTCGTCCTCGACTCTTGTTCCTCCTCAACGATGATGTAGATGTTGAGCCTTGTAGCTTGTTGAAGGACTTGTATAGTTGCCCTTGTATCCTTATGGATGCTCGTCGTGGTATGGGCGTCCTTGTTGTACTCCTTGACGGTTCTCCCATGTGGTGGTGGAGGGATAAAGTCGCGGTCGAAGAAGAACTTGGGGAAAAACAACTTGCGAATGGAAAGCTTGTGCATGCCAAATTTGTGATCGGCGAACAAAAGGCTCTCAATAAAACACGAAGCATCAAGTCGTTTCTCCAAGAGGCATTTGGCAAAAATGGGAACCAAAAGAGTGTCGATGTATCCAAAATTTGGTAGGGCAAAAATTTGTGCATGTAAGATTTGTAAGGTGTCAAAAATGTGTGGTGTAGCATTGTCCCAAACAAGTGGAACAAACAAAAGGCAAGTGTCGGCGGCAAAATTTGGGGCAAAATTGTTATGTGCAATGCCAAAGCGATGGAGACTTCGAACTTGGGAGAGTATGGTTGGCTTGAGCCGAGTATGAGTGTCCTCAAGTGTGAAAGAATCCATTGCAATTGCCAAAGATGAAATGAGAAATCGAAAGAAGAGCAACTTTTTGTGTGACATGTGGCACAAGATGCATAAGGTGTCTCTCACATGTATGACATGGTCCTTGAGAATCTCGGAGTGTATGATGATATCATCAAGACATACAACAACCATTGTGCCAACAAGATGTGTCAAGATATGTTGCATAAGAGGCCAAAGAGGTGACGAGGAGTTGGACCAAACCGGAAACTCGACAAGGCAAGTCGGAAACACACGAGGGCGAAGGCTTGTGGGAACATACCCTTTGGTGTGATTCCCGCGGGTTAGGTCCTTGTTGGGGTAGCTCTCAATTGCGCGTTTCGTGAGCTCATGCTCCGTAGCGGTGGAACTAGTCATTCGGGTACCTATACACACAAAAGAGAAAACAAAAAGCGTGTGTGCATGGTAGAGGAACACATCATCCATCATGATGTTCCATGTCTTGTGCACATCACCATTAGTGTCAATCAACATAGTATGGAATGCATGGCGATAGTGCAAATGGCAAGAAGGTGCATTCATGGCATGTGGTAACTCATGATCATCAAAAAGTGAGAAGGCTATGGGGCCCATCTCGTGGACAATGAAATAAGCATTCTTGCATACCAAGCATAAGAAAGAGCAATTGTTCACAATCTTGGATGCAAGGATCATGGAATGGTGTAAGCATTTTGGGCAAAGCATGCGGAAGCTAATGTCATCCTTGTCATTATCATTGCAAGCAATACATGGGAAAGAACAAGTGGTCGACATATTGCAAGCAATGGTAGAAAAATTGAAACTCTCATAGCATGGCATGGTCATTTTATCACACTCAATCAATTCCACATGATCAACAATGTTATCAAGCAAAGTGTCGCATGGGAAAATGAAAGTAGCATGTGATGTAGCAAATGTATCATCAAGATCATGCATGCACTCATAAGCCATCATGTCCACTAGTGGGATCATGGCATCATCAACACCTATGTTGTTACCTTTGTAGGCCGACTCATTTGAGGTAGGTGTTGTGGAAGTAGGAGGATCCATGTGGTCGACATGTCCATCTTGGAGCAAGCATGGTGAGATATCATCATCTTCATGCACCATGTACATCGTCTCCATGATCGGGAACTCGTCCTCCGTGGAACCTAGTGCAACATAAGAAGACACAAACGAGGAAGAGGTTAATGTGTTAGCAAATGCGATGTCCTCCATGGACCTATCTTCTACCTCTCTCAACTCACTTAGTGTATCACTCATGTCCTCCAAATGGAAGCACTCAAACTCACATATGGGGTGGAAGTCACTCAACTCACTATCACTCTCACTCAAGTGGGCTAAGTGGCTCTCATGCTCACATGGGATTGGTACCAACTCATCAATCAAGCATATAGGAGTAGGCTCGACTTTCTCATCTCCATGCGCCTCCTTGGTTGAAGGGAAGTTCCCATGCTCAACCATCTCAACTCCATCGCCTCCCAAGTCGTCCTCCATCGGTGGGGCCGTAGTGTCGTGGAGAGCTAGGCTCGGATCCACATCATCCTTGCGTTGGCCTTGGAGGTCTTCATCTTGAAGTGTGGGCGCCGTAGGCTTCTTGGTGGCTTGGGCTTGTAGCTCGTCAAAGTGGAGCATGTCGGTGCTCGTCGATGTGCATTGCCATGCCATGTGACCCTTGGCCTTGCATACCTCACATAGGGGATTGGGACAATCCCATGGAGGGTGGCCTTGTTTCTTGCACTTGTAGCATCGGAGTCCATATGCATATGTCGAGCTAGAGGCCATTGTGGTGGTGGCACAAGAGGTGGAAGTCGCCGTAGGTGGAAGGTATGCGCAATGTGCACTTGCCATCCTCGGAGTGGTAGACACCAAATGATGGTGTTTGTCGTCTTCATGTCGAGGATCTCGTCTTCGTGCATCATCACCATGGCTTGAGTGGTGTCGTCGAAGATCCGTGGAAGATGTTGGTCGATGGCGCTCATGGGGTGGCTTGTGTCGGCGATGATCACGGGGTGACATATGTCGATGGGAGCCATGCGACGGTGGTGGTCGACGACGATCATGAGAAGGTGTATGTCGATGACGATCATTGACATGCCTAGAGGATAGCTCATGTGGCTTGGCATGTTGCTTGTGGCGCCTTGTGGAGCTTGGAGAAGAGTGTCGATGACGATCATGTTGGGGACGCTCTTGATGCTCCACATGATGTGCTTGAAGTCGACGATCTTGTGCATAAGCACTCTCATGGTGGCGCCTTGTGGAGCTCGGAGAAGTGTGTCGATGACGCTCATGATGGGGGCGCTCTTGATGATCCATATGATGGTGCCATCGTGGAGGTCCTCTATCTTCATATGTAGCTCCATTGGCCAAGTAGGTGACTAGGTGAGGCTCCGCCATGGTGTCGATGTCGTAGGCGTGGCGTTGCTCCACCATGTCGTCCATGCTTGATGAGCCATTGTCGATGTAGAGCTCGTCGAAGTCGTCCTCAAAGTGGTGCTCCACCATGTCGTCCATGTCGATGATGCTTGGGGAGCCATGGTCGTTGTAGAGCTCCTCGATGTCGGAGATGTCGGTGATGCTTTCGGAGCCATAGTCGGAGTAGAGCTCCACATGTTCCTCCACATCCGCGGTGCTTGAAGAGGAATCCTCCTCGAAGTTCTCCGTGTACTCCTCCGTATCTTCATCTTCGCTATCCATGTTAGCACGATGGTATCTATATGGTGTATGTTAGTGGAAGAACACTACCTCGCAACCTTACCGTGGTATGACAAGATTGGGGTGATCCAACAAACCGAGATTTAGAACAATTGTATCGGGCACTCACACAAAAGCACACGCAAAAGCTAGCAAATATGGTGTTAGGTGAGTGTGGTGGAAAGCCAAAAGACGAAATCCGAAATCAAGTGTATTGTCAAGAGTGGGTGAAATCCAAAAATTCAAATGTCAAAGCGATGATCATTATAAACACGGAAAATATGTGGAACACACACACGGGATAAACGGGGTTAGTGCAACCAAAAGTGAGCGGAAAAGTGTATGTAAGGGTGCTCGGTGTCACACTAACACAAGGAGAGGCAAAGCTTTGGTTGCAAACGGAGAGACAACTAGATTCGCACGCGACCTCTCTTCTCTTTTCTCTCTTTTTCTTAAAAGCTTTTTCTCTTTTGTATTTGGTGGCACTTGACACTCTTTTGTATATGTATGGTGGCACTTGCACTCTTTTGTATGTATGATGGCACTTGCACTCTTTTTGTGCTTTTCTTTCTTTTTCTCGCTCTATGTTAGCGTTAGCTCGCTTTTGCTATTTTGCCACACGAGTACTTGCTTATAAGCTTGACTCCACACCACACACACACCTCACAATCGGGGCCACGTGCAATGTCTCGCAACACTTGATAAGCAATGCTCGATAGGATAGATCGCAAAAGAAGAGGGGTTACAAGGGAATGCAAGATATACCTAAGATGTTAGGCGGTGATGAACACACAACTTGCGATGATGGCGGTGGTGTCAAGAGTACGGTTGCAAGTTCGGGGTGCCTCGGATGTCGTCGCTTGCTTTGGAGCTGCGGGTTAGTTTCACAAACAAGGCACTCAAACCGGAACAAGCAAACACAAGTTAGCGGAAGAAAAGGGTCAAAGTAGCTTGGCGGTGGTGGCGGTGGTAATCCGGTGGTGGGTTGTGTCGATGCTCTTGCGGTTGCGGCGGTGGTTATGGGGCCGCGGTGGTGTGTACCGGTGGTTTGGGAGGGTGACGGAGCTTGCCGGTGGTGGAGAGGAGTGGTGGTGGTCGGCGGCGGAGGTGGGAGTGGTGGCGCCCGGTTGGCGGCCGGTTGACCGGCTCTGGCGCCGGCCTACCCGGTCTGCAGCCCGGTTGACCAGGTTCTGGGCCGGTTTGCGTTTCTCTCTCCTGTTCTTGAGCAAAACTCGTCCAAATCGACCCAAATCGAAGGAAAACGATGGAATTGGGGGCTAGAAGTGGGGGAAATGGTAGATCAAGCACAATAACATCGAATCCATGGACCAAAACCACTCAAAACGCAACGAAATCGCAAATCCATCCAAAGCCAAATTAGGGCTATTTTTGGGGAATTTTTTGGAAAATTTTTAGAGACGAAATTGGGTGGGTGGAGGGTCAAATCCGCGGAAACCAAAGGCTGCTGATACCATATGATGAGGTCTAAGACCCCGTGTGTGGCCCGATCTCGCGGTTGACCCGAAATCCAAAGGGGAAGGAGAGGGAGAGCGCGAAGAACACGACGAACACGAAGAACACGAGGAACTCACGCACGCACACCAACCCGATACAATCGATACTTACCCCCGTGGCTCGATGGACCACGCCAATAGAATCAACCCGGAAGAGACGCGCGGTAGAATTCCGAGCGGAGAGATTGGTGAGGGAGATGAATCTAGGAGTGGGAGAGAGAGTGGGTAGCACTAGAATCTCACACACCAAATCCAATCATCCAACAAGGGTAGCCTTGATACAAAGGGGATGAAACCCTAGGAGACAAAGCTCAAATCCATGTCTAAGCCTAAATCTTGTCTAAGGGAGTAAAGGGGATGACATAGGTTCTTATATATAGATACAAGGCGACTTAGGTCGAGAAGGTACGCGGTTGATCGACCCGGGCCGTTTCCGGTCGAGTCTGTCCCGTGAAATCCGGTCAACCGGGTTTCAACCGGGCTGTAGACCGGGCAGCCTGGCGCCAGGGCCGGTCAACCGGCCGCCAACCGGGAAGTTCGCAAAAGTTCCTCGGTTTGGCGTCGGTACGACGCCCGGTTGTCGCCGGGATGGATCCGGTCTGGGGCCCGGTCTGACCGGCCCTAGGACCGGCCTGGCCGGCCTGGGGCCCGGTTGGCCAGCCTCTGGACCGGCTGGGCCTCTTCCTCCCGCCTCTTCTTCCTCTTCCTTCTTCTCTTCTTTCCTTCTTCTTCTTCTTCTTCTCTCTTCCTTGCACCATGGGAGTTCCTTCTCTCCGGTTCCTCGATGACTCTTGTACCTAATGACATGTAACACACCGACATGAGGTAGCATTCCATCCAAGGTATTGACGAGGTCGAGTGTCGAGAGGAAGGAGTTCACCTTGACATATATGGCGGGGGTTTGTGTTGTTGGTCCACTTGGGGGACTCCTTGGCCATGGTGTACCGTCGATGATAGTTGGGGCTGCACTTGTTGGTCTTGAGGCGTAGGTGTCCAAAGGCCACCCCGCATCATGTACTCCCCTCTCTCCCTCCAACCAAGCCCAAACCAAGCAGCCCCATAGCCCATACCACCTAAAACCCTAAAACAAGAATGTACGCACCCAGGGAGCCTCTCCCGCTCGACACATCCCTCTTCCCCGCGCTTGTGCCCCACCCTGCTGACGCCAGCACCTCCTACGTCACCCTCCAGCACCACCCTCACGTCAGCCCTCGCCCTCCGGTTGGCTGAAGCCACCGCCCACGCACCACCCGTCGCACCTCGCTGGCCTATAAAAGCCCCCGCCCCTACCCTCTCCTCTCTCACTCAAAACTCTCCTCTCCACCCCACCCACTCTCTTCCCACTTAAGGAGAGCAGCAGCGCCTCCCTGGCCCCTGGCGGCCGGAGAAAAACCTGCCGCCCATGGTCACCGCGAGGGTGACGGGCAAGCTCGAGCTCGCCCCCATCGTTCCCGCCTCTCCCTCTCTGTTTTCTTCAGTTCCCCACCCTCTTCCCGTGCTAACCCACACCCCTGTGCCGCCCAGGGTCGCCGGAGACCAGCGCCACCGCCATGGCCGGAAGGACCTGCAGAGAAGAAAGCCGGGAGAAGCAGTTGCGGCCGATGAGAGCGCCTCCGAGTTGTCCCTGCACAACCGCGGGACGCCACCGCCCCGCCCTGCCATCGCCGGCAATCCCGCCTCCCGCCGGTAAGCCTAGCCCCGCCCACCCTTTTTCCCCGTCGCCTCTGTCCGCTGTCCGCCTGCGTGCCTGCGTGGTCGCGAGGACGAGGGAGACAACCCGTGCGGCTGCATGGGTCGACCACGTCGGCCGATGCAGATGGGCCCCGCCTCGGGCCCTCCCTCTCCACTTTTCTTTTTCCTTTTTTTTATTATCCCCTCCCTCCACCTAGAAATATCTCTGGGCCGGCTCAACACGAAACACCCGCGCGGCCCAGCGGTTTCCCGCCCTTTTCTGTTCGTTTAAAATTTTAAAACCTCGGTTAAATTGACCCCAAAAACCAGTGGAACTAAAATGTTAATAACTCGAGTTCTACAAACCCAAATTGAGTGAAACCAATTGCAGTAGATCATAAATTTCAATATATTTCCATTGCTACTAACCTCATAGTTTTAGGATTTTCGTATGATTTTTAGTGCATTAAACATGATCACTATATTCTGTTTAGTGTTTGTAGTTCCTAAAATGGTAGGTTTAATATTTTTGGATGAATCCAATTATGTTGGTCTTTTTATGTTAATGTCCATCTAGGAAAAATACTGTTAGTCTCTGTTCATGAAATTTTGTCTCTGTTTGCAAGTGTTTGTGTGTCACATAAATTGTTGATTCAAAACCTTTTGTTTATTTAAAATCCTTGATCACCTCTTTTTATTAGGAGTGGACAACCCATGTTTTATTCTTGAAAACAAAATCTCTGCAACTTAAACTTAGTTTCAATGTTTGGTTTGAGTATTCAAAATAGTGTGGCATGTTGTTTACTTCCTTTTATTGGTAGTGTTTTATTAGCAAAATAAAATAGGAGGACTTATTACCTTTTTTCAAAAAGGTTTGAAAATAAAATATGAATGTTTTTGATGCCAAACTAATGCACTTGTACTCTTTATGATTTTATCTACCAGGAGATATTTGGTTTATACCATGGTGATAACCGAGAGAGGCAATTGCTAAGTTGTGTTGCAGTCATGCCTCTACTAGGTAAATAAATGGGGTTTTCTTAAAATAGAACTTATAAAGTTGTTTTGTAGTAACTGTAAGTCTTTTGTATCTTAGCCCTTAGTAGAACGGTTAGCTACTGATTTTTGTTTTGTTGGTGCAATGTGTTCATTGTGTTCCTTTTATATTTTCCGGCGATAGATGCGAACAATTCCGTAGAAGAAGAAGAAGTGGAATCGGACGAGGATTTTATTTATATTGTTGGAATTCTTATTTGAATGGAGTTGAAGAAGTGCAGGGACAAATAAGCCAACCAAGGCAAGCCATCTTTTGATCTCTTGATGTTTATCCTTCTTGTTGTGTTTATTGTTCCATTATATACTTGGTTCCTTGTATCTTGTGTTATGCTTGGTCCTCCCTTCTATGCATACTTACTCCCAAGTATGTGAACCCCTTGTTGATGTTATGCATGCTCACCCTAAGCATGTATGCCCCCTTGACCACCTATATTGTCATCTCCTTAGTGAGATGATGATTAAGATCATGACCTTGTGGAATCATCCTACTTATGTTGTCCCTATGCATGCTTAATCTAAGTATGTATGATCCCCTTAACACCTCAATCATCACCCCCTTAGTGGTATGATGGTTAGCATCATGCCATTGTTGTATCATAGTTCCTACATAAAACTATAGGTTGGGAACCCCTTGGAAAAACACCTTGTTGAAAGAATTTCTAAAACCTTGGGTAAGTTGGTTTTACCCAAGTGTATGTTTATGAAAGGAAAGGACTTTGGCAAAGGTGTTTGGAAGGAAAAATCTTGTTTTCGAAAACTTTGGCGTCTAAGTATTCACCCATGACAATTAACCCGCACAACCACATTACCCCAACATGGGCACGGGGCTTAGCTCGTAGTTTGTTCTTCATAGCATGGGACACCGCACAACTATACAAGGGTAAGGTTACCCCCGAGTCCGGGTTATCGTAGGTTGAGACAATCGTATAACGGGATGCCTTCGGGGCTACCCGTCCGGAAGACACTATGGGTCTCCTGTCTTGGCGGTGGAGCCACGCTCAAATTGAGGTGAGCTTCCACGGTGCCGGGGAGGTACATACTACATAGGGTAGGATCTCGTGCTAAGACGAATAGGCGAAAGGTTATGTCCGAGTTTTTTTCGTGGCATATTTGATATGCGGGGATGATGCCCACAAGATGAACTCGCGGATCTTGTGGGGAAAGTGTGCAAACTCTACAGAGTCAAATCTATTCGAATAGCCGTGTCCGCGATCATGCACGGTTGAAATGGTTGTTGCTTAGTCTGATAAGTTTTGTTTGAGAAAGTGTTTACCAAAGGAAAAAGGAACTTGTTTTCGGAGTACCCGAAGGGTACTAGAATGGTTTGGTTGACCATATGGAGATGGTCGGAAAGAAAATAAACTGGGCTACTCCCATCCTAGTGTTTTATGTTGTAGAACTCTTTTGAAGGATCTTCCTCAATAAAGATATAGAGATGTCATAGGGTATCTTTTGAAGTATTGTCTTCAATAAAGTTATAGAGATGTCATAGAACCTCCTTGAAGTGTCCCCTTCAACTGAGAAGTAGGGATGCTATATCCACAAGAGAAACTGATTCTCTTCTACATGCTATTTTCACAAGAGAAATTAGCTCTTCCTTCTTGTCATCTAGATTAGCACTTGTTATCTTGCACTCTTGCAAAGTACCTTCTTGATGGTTTGCGAGTACAATTCCAAATATACTCACGGCTTTGTCCCTGGCTATTTACTTGGCCAGACTTGGAGGAATTCGACAAATAAAGAAGGACTTGGATGACGTCTATGCGATCTAGGAACATCTTCCCAGTCAGTTGCCTGTAGGGTTAAGGCAGATGACTCGAGCTCTACGCTGCTGAAGTGATTCCGCTACTCTGATGATTAAGTTTGGCCCTTCGAGGCTATTATGTAAAGATTGGTCATGTGACCTTGTTGTAATTTTCTTATTCCGTTTTGTAATGGATGATGTAACTTTGATATCAATTCGGTTATGTGTTCACGGCGCACTGATCATGGGATCGTGAACTGTATACATAACAGGAATTTCGGACAGCTAGTCCGGGGTCCCCACAGAGCTGGTATCAGAGCCATCCTGACTGTAGGAGACCTTAGTTAGCATGGACGTTAGGTAGGAAAAAAGTACTTGGAGAAAACTATTTACGAAACAAACTCTTTCTTTAGTCGGAAGCATAGCTTCTACTCCTCTTTTTTCTTCAAAACTTCTAAAATTCTTATCTCTCCACTTTATTAAACTGTTTGAAGATTCTTACTCTAATGTCTCATCCACTTCAAACCTATATATTGGACGATGTCCCCAACTCAGACCGATGACTTGAACTCAAAGATGGATCAATCTCTCAGGAAGACTCATGTATCTCCAACAACAATTATTGAAGATTGTATTCCAAAGGGATAAAAAGAACATGTCTTTGGTTGTCACCAAAGTCCGTCGAGGAGCTGACCTTGTACCTCCGTGGACATGCACTTTTTGCAGTCGTCTGGGATCAAATCCTCGGTTCTTGACTAGTAATTTTTAGGCAGCCACCAGAAGTTGTCAACTTTGGAAGTATCTCAACAGCTACCCCTCTAAAAACCTCACATCCTCGGGATGCTGACACCCCAAGTTCTACGCAGTTTTCGCCTCCGCCTCAACATCGACGACTCAACATCATGCCTGCTCTAACTACTCCAAAAATCCATTTTGAAGCCGACAAGAACAAAAGGAAGACGTCAAAATAAGTGACCAACCCCGGACCTATAGGATGGATAGGAAACTCAATCACGTTGGTTGAGCTACCCCATGTATTAGGCATCCCTGGGTACTTAGAGTACCATGTATGGTTTGATGATTGCTTGTAGTTCCCTAGTGTGTTGCCTTGAGTGTTTTTATTTGTTTGTTGTGTGTATGTTTTCCTAGTCTTTCTGCCTAAAAAATACTCTTGGTGTGATAACCTAGCTTAGAAGGCCTCCCTAATATGTTTTCACCCTCATCTACCTCGTCGATGAAATGCTAACTGCTAGTTAATTAGATAAGTAAAGGAAAGGCTCTAACTCTAAACCCGTTAGCAGTTGTTTTCAACCGTCAGGAAAAAACTAACTCAGACCCCTATCTCCGCTAACTATTTTCAAGATCAGCAGAAGCATCTCTACTACGCCAAGAAAGCAGAAGCCCGTACCTTCAGGAGTGACTACACCTCTGCGAGAGGCCATACTATTTTGGTCTAACCTTAGAGCATAATCACGCTAACTTCGAGGATAACTTCTTGAAAACCACCCTCTAACACACCGTCTATCAAGCTATGAGAACAATAGCGTCAAAGCCAAGCTACATCACACGGTTCATCATGTCCTCATCAAGTGAAGCTCCTGAAGATACCTCGAGACTCAAGATTAAGTGTAGTTTACTCGCTCACTTCCTAGCTGGTATATGTCAGCACCGACCCTCAAGCTGAAGATTGTCTTCGATGATCCTTGTTGCTGCTTCATATGGATACCAACCAGGAATTTTATCCACTTACTAACTTACCGCATGTCATCGTTGTAACATCCCAAGAGTAATACATAGATCCTTTTTACCTTTCTTGCATTTTGTTCATGCCATCATGTTGCATTCATGCATATCACCATTTTGGTTTTACTAAATTGCATTTGCCTTTGGTTTTTCTTTGTTGCTTGTTGTTCCCTCCTTCTTCTTCTTCTTGGTTCATCCCCTCCTCTTGTGATGTTCCAAGAAAGACACACTCCATCTCTCTCCCTCTTTAACCTTATACACATAGGTCATGCCAAATTTTTCTATAATTTGGTGTCACCTCAAACCATCTCTTCTTTCAAACCCTATGTGCAACCCTTCTTTTAATTTTCTCTTACCATCATATGTGATATGGTGGAACCTCCTCATACTCTTTCCTCTCTTTCTTTTCTCAAACAACATCTGCTGTTCAATTCCAAAACAGTTTGAGTTTTGAAAAACAAGATAAAAACAGATTTTAAAAATAAGAGAGAAAGAAAAACAAAACCTAACTAAACCCTATCCTAACTAAATCTGGCCGGCAGGCCCAACCCTCTCCCTCTCTCTTCACCCACCGAAGCCCACCAGTAGCCCAAGACCTGCTTACCTGAAGCGGTAACGAGGACCTCCTCGTCTTTCTCTTTCCACGTAGACGAACCACACCAGATCGAGCAATGTCGACCTCCTGCAGCTCCACGTCGCCTCAACCTCCATCGCATGGTCCTCCTCTTCCCCTTAAGTAACCTGCAGCACCTCCTCCGAACCCTAGTTCCTCTTCTCCCTCCTCCAAACGGCACCGCCACCTTCTCCTCCTCTCACCAAAAACCCCACCAGAGAAAAACCACCAGACCACCTCCTGCCATCGCCGCCATGAGCGTCCTCGACGCGACCTGAGCACGGGAACGAGCTCCCGTCGGCCTCCTCTACGTCCTCGTCATCTTCACGGAGGCTGGGACGCCAAGATCTGCGCGTCTCCTCCACCGTCTGCCTGGTCTACCCGGCCACCTCTTCTTCTTCTTCATCTCCGACCGCTCCGCCGCTTCCACCTCGCCATCGCCAACCTCCAGGGTGAGAAGCACCATCTCCTACACCTCATCTGCATGCCAGGTTCACAGATCGAGGTAGAGAACGTTTTTTCGAAAACGAAGGAAGTGTGCACTTTTATCTGCTTCACGGACACCGACTTCCGACGCTTACCTCCGGCGAACCACTCCACCTCTGCGCGAGATCTTGGCACCGTTACACAGCTGGGACATAGATCTACAACTTTTTTTCTGGAGTCACTAGTTTTAGAGGCCTGTACACGACGCCATCTTCAACGCAAAACGTGACCGTGAAACTGCTGTTTTGCTGCCGTTTCTCGTATCTGTCACGGTGCCTACCTTCCGACGTTTCCCGCCGGCGTTTCACTCCTCCCCAGAGCAAGATCAGGGCACCGTTGGATAGCCACCATCACGGGATACAGTTTAGAGCTTTGAATCATTCAAATCCACGAAGAATCGCGACGCCCACGTCAATTTGAAATCAACCCGAAAACAGTTTCAGTTTTTCAGCTGCTGTTCGTTTTTGTCACGGGTCCGTTTTCGTTCGCTTATCGTCGTCGCCACAGTGAACCAAATCGCGTCAAACCTGTTTCGTTAGAATTTCGGTACTTTCATATTACTCAAATCGTCAAGTTTTTCCAATTTGGCTTCACAGGTTCCTGGTTCTCGTTGCTTTAAAACTCGTGCACGAATCTACTGCAGGTGTCAATCTTCAGATCCAACTGTCATATGTTTCAGTGAACCTCTCGATACGTATGCCACCTTGCCTGTCTTCAAACAGAACCAACGCCGTGGCCCACTGACTACATTCTGCATATCACCACGCGCGCCCACGTTTCGATTCCTGGCTCGCGCAGGTTTTACCCAACCTTTTTGAATCTGCCTAAATTTCCAATCTATTTATTTTTTTGCACTTTTGGAAACTCAAATTTGACAAATGATATATCCTTTTGATCAGCATCTCATGCTCTATCCAACTATGAACTTAGTTTTGGGTTTTACACAAATAAAATTTGGGACAAATTAAAATCTGATTTAAAATGAGTATTATGGCATAATTCATATCTCTCAATTTACAAATCCAAATTGTGCAAATTATATATCCTTTTTCATCAGAAAAGTGAGAGGATTTCAAATCTTGCATTCTCATGCATCATTGGCATCATCTCTGAAATGTCTAAATTAAAACTTGCAAAACCAATTAAGGTATATGTGAGGGTGCTAACCATTTCATGTGAATCATGAGCACCCCACTTAATTCTGCCATGCACACCTCATCTTGCCATGTCATCATGCATCATATTGCGCATTGCATTTACTTGTATTGATTTGTGCCCTACTTTCCTTGTATGTGCTATTTGGTTCTTCTCGAGTAGACACCGACGCAGAGCAGTACGAGCAGGAGTACGAGCACCCCCTGGAGGATCGTGTCGTTGCTTCTACCTCTGATTTGAAAGGCGAGCCCACCCCTTCACCTATTTTACATTTTACATGCTCTTTTGATCTATTTCTATCTTTATGTTGCGATTCTGTTGTGTCACGTGTCCTATCCACCTGTTACCTATATCTCCGAGATACACCTCCTCGCCCTACCTATTGTTTGTTGTTTGCCAGCTTTGCGAGTCGTAGGCGAGTTTAGGGTTTTCTGTTGATATCTCGAAATGTTCGGGATATCTTGTTGGGATGTTGACACATGTACTACCTTTTCAAAATGATGATGATAACTTTTGCTACAACTTAAATTTGCTAAGGGATATAATATGCAGAGGCATCTGTGAGCCCCTTTGCGAAAGCATCGGAACTTTGACTCGCTAATGTCCCCTAGGACCCGAGTTCTTGTTATCTGTTTCTAAGACTGAGCGCGCTAACCACTCGTGGGAGGATTTATCGGGAACACCCATCACCCATTACCATTTCTCAAGTCTGTTGAAAAGGGGGCCACAACCTTGGTTTTATTTGCCTATGCCATGTATGCCATGCTTTACTTACTGTTGCCTTCGGGTGTTTATTGCTGTTGCCTTCGGGTGTTTACTTCTGTACTGTACCCCGCGGGACGTTTAGCGAAGCGTGTGGTTCGCACGCCTAGCCGCCGACGCAAACCCTGAGTCCGCATCGGAGTACGGCCGAACTTCGTTTCGGGTAGCTTAGTCGGGTGGCCCCCCTAGGCATTCTTGTTGATTTGGGAACGGTCTTGTTGTGAGACTCCGCGCTTGTCTACGCGGGTTCGAGCATGCGTGTATGGTAACATTGGTGCACCCCTGCAGGGTAAATCTTATCGATAAGCCGTGTCCGCGGTTATGGACGACTTGGAGCTGTTTAACTCGATCATAGAACAACTTACACCTAAAGTTGTCGTTAATAACTTGCTAATTACTTGTGTAGTAAGTTAGCCCTATTATAATAGAATGGATATAAAATTGTCAACTGTGTGAGTGTCTTGTTAGTACCTCTTGGCTAAGGGGGATCGCTTTTGGCTGGGTTGTTGATTGCAGAGTATAGAACTGCTAGAATATGCGCTCTCTCACCTTCTCTATTAGACGGAAGTTGTAGCGTGTCTCTATTGGTTAGTGCTTTGCTGCCGCTAAACTCCACATATAGCCGGGCGAAGTTTACACCGCCCACCAGCAAGCATAGCTGGTCTTGTCTCGCAAGTACGTGCCAACGGTACTTACCCTCGTTTTTCTTCCTCTTTTCCGGAACACGCTTTTCGACAAACAGGTACGACAGATGACGAGCAGTACGCAGGTGGCTACTTTGTCGAGTTCACGGACGACGACTTCGTTGCGTAGCAGGATCGTTCCTAAGGCAGCAGCCTGTGGCTTGTTGGTTATGGAAACACCGCTTGATTATCTTCAGGACTCTTAGTCCAATTTGGATCTTGTCTGTACCCAGACTATTTGACTATCTTATGTATGATGTACTGATGGGATATGTTTCCCTATCGAGTGTCATTTGGATCTTGCTCATTAGAGCGTTGCTATATATATGAACCTTATTTCCATCTTTTGTGTCATACATAGTCATGTTGTGATATTCAAGCTGTATTCTACCCTTGTATCCTCGTGCACGGTGTGTGTATGTGTGAAGTGCACAGGAAGGTGAAGCACTCGGGCTCGGAAAGCCTACCGTGAGCCTTTGAGGTGGGTGTTGTGTGCATGGGCGTGTCGAGCTGTTACTTGGCCTACCCATATGCTTGGGAATGCGAGGCGACCTCACGGTCCTTTGTAGTGACCTCATGCACATAAACCCCTCTTACCTGCGCGCTCTGGGTTTTCCTACTCCTGGGGCTTACAGACTTGGTATCAGAGCAGGACTGCCTTTAGGAGCCCTTTGCAGCGGACGAAGTTGTGTCTAGAAACTCATATTTTAGTAGCTACATAGGAAAATTGTGCGCGAGAGTAGGAATTCTGCTTTTATTTCTTACCCCACCCACCCTCCCTCTGGTAAGGAAGAGCAACGGTTTTACTCTATTCTTATCTTGTTTCATCTAGGCTTGGACGTGTTTGTGGGAAACCATAGTGACATAGGGAAAAATGTTTTGAAATTTTTTTGTACTATGGTTGCTTCATTATCATCTTTTGTCGATCTCCACATATAATCTGTTTCTTTGCTATGTTGGTATTTTCATACTAACATGTTTTCCTCCTTTGATCCGATGCTATCTTGACCACTTCCTTGTTCCGGCGCCTGACTTCTTTCCAATATCCTCATGCAGATGGCGTGTCTACAGGTTGTCCGCATGACCCAGTGCGAGAACACCACTGGTTTTCCGGCGCTGCTACGCGAGATGGTCAGCTACTTGGGTTTCGTCTGGTACCCTGAGTACCGGGTGACTGAGATTCCTCGGGAAGACCAGCAGCACCGCTACAGAGCTGAGGTCCACGTGCCTGCTGATGACCTCCGCTACTACCCGGAGCACTTTGCTGAGGCTACAGCGAGCTCTGTTGAGATGGCTGTGCAGAGAGCTGCGTACTGCTTGGTCATTACGCTACGCTCCACCTACACTTGCTTCGAGAGGTCTCCGTACCGTTATGTTCCATCTGGAGTCCGTGTTACGCAGGCCAGATTCCACACTGGAGGGTACTCTGACCCGGAGCAGGAGAACAGCCGCCTGTTCATGACAGCTCAGTTCGTGCAGTGTCAGGACCGTTTTACTCAGGCTCTTCTTCACGAGCTGGACTTCGTCTCTGAGCAGCTCTGACGTACACGTCAGCACCTGTGGGCCTATACCACTCCTCAGCCGTCACACTCCTCCTACCCGCAGAGAGTGCAGCTACCTCCCACTTGTGCTCCTTCAGATGTTGGAGGGTACATTCCTGACCGTGGGCAGCTTCTCTCCGTCGACCCGCACACCCGAGGGCCACTTCTGTACGGAGAGCAGGGTCCTGAGGCTCACGCTTTGTACACTCCGAGGCTTCGTCTCCCCGTGGACCAGCAGAGTCGTGGTCGCCGCCGTACCAACAGGCACCGTGGTGACTACCAGCCCATGTTCTGAGTGGTTGCGTTGAGTTCTATCTTTGTATCCATGTGAGAGTTGTAGTTGTTCCATCCTTGTATCCGGTTGTATGGATCTCATGTGTACTTGAACCTTGTATGGTGTACCTTGATGAATTCTATGGTTCGATGAGTTATCTGGTCTTAAATCCTTGTTCTAAGTTATGTTTTCATCTGTGTTTCAACCATCTTATGTTTTCCCTCAACAGGATGGTTAGACCTCCGCCACCTCCTCCGCTGGGACCAGCCCTGTTGCAAATGACTCAACTGTTGGGTCAGATGCAGCAAACCCAGCACAACTTCGATCAAGCTCGTCAAGGCAATGGCCGAGTGATGATCCGGGACTTCTTGCAGCTGAACCCGCGATCGTTCGACTCTACGCCTGAACCGCTGGATGCAGATGATTGGGTGCGCGATGTCAACCGCATGCTCAACACAGCGGGAGTCGCCCCAGAAGACAAGGTGCGGTTTGCGACTCACCTACTTACAGGAGGGTCCGCCGCATGGTGGGAGAACTTTCTCGAGATGCGTCCCGCCAATGCACCTGATGTCACGTGGGAAGAGTTCCGGGAAGCTTTCAGGAGCCACGACATTCCTGAAGGGCTCATGGACAGGATGAAGGAGAAATTCCTTAGTCTTGTGCAAGGCAACAAAGACGTGATGGCGTATAGCATCGAGTTCTCCAAGCTAGCTCGCTATGGTGGTGAAGAAGTGTCCACTGATGCCAAGAAGCAGAAGAGGTTCCGTAATGGCCTCAAGCCGGCACTCAAGTACGCGCTCACTCATGTCGCGGCTGAAACCTTCGACAAGCTTGTCAACACTGCTATCAAGGAAGAGTCGGGTAGGCTTGCGTTCGAGGATTCGCGCAAGCATCCTCGAGAGGTTGGTGCTCCTTCTTCAGCGCCGCCTCAGAAGCGAAGGTTGTGGGTTCCTTATCCCGCACCGCCAGGACAAGCTACACAAGCTGAGTATGCTCCCCGCGCAGCACACGCTGGGTATGCTCCCCGCCCTCCCACCCCACAGCTACAGCAGAGGACCTACCAACCTACGCCAAGGCCTGCATATGGTGGATCAAGGCCGATGGGTCCACGTGCCGACCCCACATGCTACAAGTGTGGTCAGGTTGGGCACATCTCTACCTTCTGCCCTCAGAAGCTTCCTCCACCACCACCTCGCTCTACTGCAACACATGCGATGGTTCGTGCACCAGCTCAGGGCCGTGCCTTCAACAACAACACCAGGCAAGGTCCGAGGGCTGCTCGCGTCAACAACATCAACGTTGAGCAAGTTGAACAAGCTACCGACGTCGTGCTTGGTACTTTGCTTGTTAACTCTATTCCTGCAAGAGTTCTGTTCGATACAGGAGCTTCTCTATCTTTTGTGTCTGATAGTTTTGCTCAAAGCAACGAGTTTGCTATGGAGATATTACCATCAAATCTCTCGGTTCACTCTCCCGGAGGACAAATGATATCTTCGAAGATAAGCCATGGTAACCAAATTCAAATTGGAAACCATACCTTTCTCGCATCCTTGATAGTCCTTGTGAACTCTGGCATTAATGTCATCCTTGGCATGGATTGGTTGAAGGCCAACAAAGCTGTCATTGATTGTGCTGAGTATTCAGTTTCTCTTCCTACTTCGTCAGGAACCTTGACCTATACACCTTCTCAGACACCTTCCGTTCAGCTCTTTGCTTTGAATCCTAGCTCTCTTCCGGAGCTTGAGTCTATACCGGTGGTTTGCGACTTTCCTGACGTCTTTCCTGAAGAACTTCCAGGTATGCCACCTGACAGGGCTATTGAGTTTGTCATTGAACTAGAGCCTGGAACAGCTCCTATCTCAAAGCGGCCATACAAAATGGGTCCAAATGAGTTGGCTGAACTCAAGAAGCAGCTTGACGAGTTGCAAAAACTTGGTTTCATTCAGCCAAACACTTCTCCATGGGGATGTCCTACCATCTTCGTGAAGAAAAAGGATAAAACTGATCGATTGGTGGTTGACTACCGCCCTCTCAATGAGAAAACGATCAAGAATACATATCCTCTTCCTCGCATCAATGAGCTCTTTGATCAGCTTGCGGGTGCAACTGTGTTCTCTAAGATGGATTTGAGAAGTGGTTATCACCAAATCAAAATCCGCAAGGAGGATGTACCCAAGACAGACCTTCAAAACTCGTTATGGTCTCTACGAATACACCGTCATGTCCTTTGGCCTCACTAATGCTCCTGCCACTTTCTCTCGGTTGATGAACTACATTTTCATGGAGTACCTCGACAAGTTTGTGGTAGTCTATCTCAATGATATCCTTGTCTACTCCAAGTCCAATGAGGAGCATGAAGAGCATCTTTGCCTCATCCTCATGAAGCTTCGTGAACACCGTCTCTATGCCAAGTTCTCCAAGTGTGAATTTTGGCTTCCTCAAGTCGTCTATTGTAATGTCCCAGGTTTAGAGACGATCGAGGGGTAGATTTTAGAAAGGGATGTGCATTGCATAGTAAATTCTGGGGAAATTTCGCGCTTTTAAACAAAAACTGCATCGAAGGGGGACAAGTTTCTCTCTCGACACCTTACAGGGTTAGGGTTTCGAGAGTGCGACAAACTTGCTCTTATTCAACTAAACTAGGGTTTTGGAGAAGAGAGAAGGGATGTTGCATCACAAACTTAAGTTGCATGATTGAATTCAAACACAAAAACTTTTGAATTTCAAATTTAAACATAATATGAATATCTCATAATTCAAAATTGAGGTAATTCATTAAACAAATATGAATAATCAAAGAATATAAACATCACATTTATTTAGTAAAGCTCATTAGGGAAACTTTGAGCTTTATTAATAATCACACAAGATACAATGTCAATTACAATATTCAGAATTGAAATAAAGGAATTACTTACAACACATTACACAAATTGGGATAAATAGAAAAAGAAGATAAAATAGGAGTACAAGTATGAATCTATCCTAAATACTACAATGTGAATATCATCTAATTTTGAGCTTGAAGATCATCTTGGTCATCACTTTGTTCCTGCACACAAGCACAACAAAGAAAGAAATTATGCCAAGTGGCATTGCCACTTGGCAGGTTAGCAAATAATGGAAATGAAGAGGATATGATCAAGTTTCTGCCGAGCCAATCCTCTCAAAGCCCAAGTGCAAAGCATCTGGTGTACACACACACACAGCCTGCTCACAAGGCTGTGTGCATGCAACACACACACACACAACACAGTGAGGAGTTACCAACACATGCCAGGCCGTGCTGTCGACCATAGAAGCTAGGGCCAGCCATATAAAGACTTTTCCCAGCCAAAAACCCTAGTCATTAGCATCGACACAAGCTTCAGGGTAAGAACTAGCAAGAACAGCTCAAGAACACCAAGAACAGGTGAATAGCCAGAGCTGTCTCACCTATTCCCCATCACCAGAAATCAACCAAGCATCACCAGCAAGTCAGGAGGAGCAGGGCAGGCATAAGATCATCACAGAAGCAAACCCTCTACACCAACAACCTTTCTAGGAGCTGGAGTGAGGTATACCATACAAGAGCCTGAGCAAGATCATATCTTGCTCATACTTAAGCATGCTTGCATCAGAGGAGCACAGAAGGGTAGAAAACCCTGGGTGTATCATCATTTGGTTACTAAACCAATTGGTGCCAGCAAGTACAACCAAGGCTAAAAGGAAAATAAACCAGGGAACACCTGGTTGTGACAACACAGATGTCAAAACCGAGAGAAATCCCAGCATGGATTTACTCCTTGCAGCCATTCAGAATCACAAAGCACCTATTGATCTAGCTAAACCATCAGATTGACAGGCAACATGTGCCTATCCTAATTATCAACATCAAGGCTACTGGAAATTCACTAAGTGACTAGCCAGTGAGCATCTATCCATCACAGAAAGCCACCAAATAGGGGAGCCATCCCGAGGCAGCACATGAATACTGCCGGGATCACCTCAACCACTTAACCAATTCCAACAAAGAAGCCATGCACGAGATATCATCACCCGAGTAGGGTTCAAAAGGAGGGCTAGGGTACACAACCAAGTGTTGGCATCCATCTAACCCTACCAAACTCAATGAAATGATCATAACTGCAGAGCGAGTTCACATCAATTATCCATGTGATTAAGCCGAACTAGACGAGATAATTGAAATACACAAGCAACCGAGTAATACATACACTTGCTCATGATCTAGAAGATCATCGCAAGCCACAGCGAGTGCTGGGGGTAAGCAAGATCATGCACCAAGACATGCTTGAGTGCCACACAGGTCAAGTAAAAGCATCGATGAAACACAAGCCATAGGACAGCAGAAAATCATCAAGCACCGATGATTATATGATCATCAGGGCTTGCCTTAGCATACAAAAGCTTGACAAGGGCAAACCCGGCAGCAATCCATGAATCATATAAATAAAATAGCCACAGTTAAGCAACAGTTATATCACAGACAATTACATAAATCATTTACAATTGTATCCAGAAGCACATCAAATACATGAGGTTCATGAGTTAGAGCACAAGAAATAGCCACAACAACACTGGCACTTGCAAATTTGTAATAATAGCAATCTACAGCTAAGCCAGTAAAGCATCCATGATCACACATGAGTGTCAGGCAAGCATAGGAACAAGATAGAGGCACAGGGAGGAACCTAGCATGAATAGTAAGCACTGGAATGGTCAGGGCAACAATGGCCAAGGCAAGTAGAGGCAGTGGCTTGAACAGCTTGAGCAGCACAGCAACATAGCAGTACAGCAACACAAGCAGAACAGCAGCAGCATCACGGCATGGCCGTACCACTATGAGGCACGGTAAGCCTGTGACCAAGCTAGACGAAGGAGAGGAGGAGAAGAAGGAGATCAAGTAGAAGAAGTATAGGCGGCGCATATACCTGGAGCAGCAGCACCACAGCGTGCCATGGCGGCACGGCGGCACAGACCGGCCACGGCAGCACCAAGCCGCGGCCAAGCCAGGCGGTCGCCGAGGCGCAGGGCTCCAGCGCAACCACGGCGGGGCACGCGGCCACGCCACGGCGCTAGGATCGACGGCTGCGACGAGGTGGCCGCGGAAACCCTCGGCCATGTCGCAGAGATGTTGGGGAAGAACGGTGGCGGCGAGGAAACACAGATCGGCGCGGACCGATCGGTGCGCCATCGTGCGGCCGTTCAATTGCGACCGATCTCGCCGGAGGGGACGGCCGGTGGCGGTCGGAATAATTCGGCGACGGCGAGGCGACCACGGTGTCGCGAGAGCAAGGGAGAGGTTAGGGTTTCTGCGCGAGGAGAGGGGGGAGGACAAATGGGCCGACCGAGCCCAAAGGGTGGCTCGGGTGCGACCTAACCCGTTGGGCCACCCTGACAGGTGGGGCCCAAGGGCATTTAGGTCATTTCCTAATTCCAAGAAATACATAAACTTTGAAATTATGTAAGAAATGTTAAATAGCTCTAAAAAAATAATTAAAAATATGAAAATAGATCAGCATAAAATTCTCTATCTAAATAAAATATCAAAGAGAATTTTTGAAGACAATTAAGAATGAGTCTTAATTTGAGGATTTAAATAATCATTTAAATCACACATATAATTTTCAATAATAAAAATAAGTCCATTAATGCATTTGGACTTCAAAACACCTTGACAACATTTCAAGGTTGTATTTACACTAAATATAGTATCTCCAAATCTATCTTAGTATTAACCTCTCATAAAATAACAACGACATCGGAAGGGGGGAACAAACCCTAAAACTGGAATCATGCATAATTGCTTCTTTAACCATTGCCCTTATCGGACAATGATGCTATTTTTCGGAGACAGAGGACAAGGGTCAGTCCACACCTTCCAGCTCGCAAAACTTTGCAGGTGTTCGAGCAAGTTCATCACTTGCTCATGTCATTTGAGTATTTTTATCAAATTACTTGCAAAGTATTATGGTTATCACTATTGCACAAAAATCAAAACCACTACTTTCATAACTATGAATATGACTATGTGGTGGGCAATGGAACCATGGATTGTGTTGATATGGTGGAGGTTCCATTGCACGGGTTTATATCCATCTAGGATTAAACAACAAATGTCGCCAGTGATTCTTGTGCCGTAATACCCGTGTTAACCATAAGATCCGGAGTGGGACGGAGTAGTCAAAAGTGTTTCCACCTCTCGTTCATCAACGGATGCGCTTTACCGTAGACACTTGTATCCGTCGGCGGCAAGCGATAGGCCGGGGAAGCCTTAAGTCCACACGGCACGGTCCGTAGACACTTGTCGTTCGAAGAACAAGCGGTAGGTTGGGGAAGCCTTAAGTCCCCACGGTATTGCGGTCTATGATGGGTTGCAGCCACCGGCGTAGGAGTGTATGGTAGAGCCCAAGCACTCGTTGTCGTGGTCGGGGTCCACCCTGAAATTACGGGAATAATGGGACCGACGTGGACCCGTGGTCGGCGCATGCAACAAAGGGTGGGTGTTCGAGGTAGCGGAGGAACATGATTGGCTAGACCTTATACCGGGCCTCACACCGAAGGAAGTGTGGACGGGAAAGCTGCCCGGTTGGCACCAAGGTTAAGATCTCTTATGGGTAAAGCAACACACCTCTGCAGAGTGTAAAGAATCGTGACCTGTCACTCCCTGTTCCGGGATTGAGGAACTGCGAACGCGGCCGGAAAGGAGCTCCATGAAGTTCTAGTAAACCGGTGAAGGCTGACGGACATAGCTCTTTGAAAGCAATCTCTTGAAGAAATGTTTATCAAAACTTGCATTGATATTAGACTTTCTGGTCTAATATCGTAGCTAGTGCATTAAACACCTCTTATCTATAATGAACTTGTTGAGTACGCTCGTACTCATACCACTCTTAAATCCCATGCTTAGATTGTCTGAATCGTCTGGAGGAGGACTACGACAACAATGAAGGAGCCGAGATCATCGGCTATGAAGAACCTGACCTCTCGGGAGGTGTTGAAGGCGTAGACTATCTCATAGTCTACGGATCCGGGGAGGCTTCCGGAGGAGATCAAGCCTAGAGACATCCAGTAGTAGTAGTAGTAACCGAGCAGCCCGAACTCTTAGTATTTAGCTGCTCGAGGCAATAAATGTATAGTTTAATGAGACTCCTATATTGTAAGTTGAGTTGGGTTCACCTCGAACCCAGGAGTATTCCTCTTAGGACCCAAGAGGAGCTCCAAGACAATATATGTTTGATGCTTGTAATAATAAGTGAATGAGTTATGGACCCTGCTATGTTCTGTTGTACTACTCTGAGGGATGTAATATGTGCGGAATGGTACTTCGTGAATGTTATATCAAGGACTGCCATACTACAACATGCAGTGGTATTCAGGGTCACCACAGTTGGTATCAGAGCAAAAGCTTTGACCTTAGGTTGGAACCTAGTAAATGGGACCAAACGTTAGGAGTCAAATAGGATTAGTAAAGAATTCTCTAAAAATATGGTGTATATTCAATTGAGAATACAACAACCATATCTTTTAGTGCGATAATTCTTTATTATCTCTATTATGATGCATTATTACTAATCTCATAATCTTTCTATTTCTACAGACCAACATGGCAAGTTCACGACCGGGAAGAAACGTGAAAGTTATGGATTCCACACCGAACGAGTACCAAGGAGGACTTGCCGATATCCTACGAGCCATGTTACTGGAATTTGGGTGCGATCCCCGGATTCCGAGTAAAGAAATACATGTTCTATGATGGTCCGGTGTTGGCCAAGTGCGGGGTAGGACTGCGACTTCCCGAATCTTTGGGAATGAGCGTAGTCATGCCAGTCTGGGAAGCAAGGACAACCAATACAGCTTACCATATAGCTGTTATGAGAGCCATAACCGATATTCGGGAGCATAAGACGAAAGAGCTTATGGGTTCCGAATTCACACACATTCCTCATATGGAGGAGGACAATGATCCCATGCTGAACCATTTCAAATATGCCAAAAGCAAACCAGCCGAAGCAGCCAAATACATGGACAATAGCCGTAACTTCATATCATTACTCTTTCAGTTGAATCATCATCTGATAGGAGCAATTGATACGATGCTTGAGGAATTCACTGAACCCAAGGAGGAGAGTAGGGGGAAAGAACCTATGGAGAATGTGGTACACACACCAGTTTATTCAGCTGGTGACTACATCAGTATTGATCCACTTGCACGTGAACCTACACCTGTTACACCTGGGAACTATCTGGGTAGTTCCTATGGGGGATACGAAGGCGGAGAGGAATCCGGAAACAACCAGCGTTCCGAGACTCCTATCGAGAATTCTAGGGGTTGGCGTTGGGGATCGGATACGGGAACTCATAGTACCACCGCGTATTATGATGGAGAGATGAATGATGACGCAACAACCCAGAACCAGAGCTATCCTAGTAATGAAGGAGTGGATGGAGGATATCCGACACAAGTTGAGTCGGGTATGAGTTTTGGTAACCCTTATGGTGGGGCTACAGGAGAGTACACCCGATGGGTGGACTATGATGCACTCAACGATCAGTTTGTGAATACTGATTTCTCCTTAGGATCATCATCCGATTCGGATTACAAGCCAACGGGGAGACCTTATGTTCCAGGGTCTATCAGGAGGACGACACGTTCGACCGGATGGAAGCCTGGGATGTATCGGGAGTGAAGATCGACTAGAGTCCACCAAGGGAGGCGAGGCTATAATACACAAGTACCACGTGTATTATAGTTTGTAATATTTGTATAAATTTGTACATATACTTTAATAAGTGAGTTTGCATACTCACATCGACTTGAGTATTGTAATAAGACCACTTATGTATGTATATACAGGGTATATGTTTTGTATGATTTGGATTTGCTTCTTGATTTCCATTGCGTGACTAGTTCTGTGCACAATGTTGAGCTCAGAAAACTTGCGCATGGAGTAACTATGAGTATCATCTTGTGTTGCAGAACTAGGGGGTCATGTCGGGAACGTTAGGAGAGGAGACCGAAGCGCAGCGCATGGAGCGCGAAGCCAAACAAAAGGAGGAGGCTGAGGGTGCAGCCAGAGATCAGTTACCACCACCACCACCACCCATGACGCAACGGAATTTCATTCGAGTACATGCGAGATGGTGGAAGAGAGACAACGTGTCACGTTGGAGCAGCGGAACAAATTCTTTCGGGATTGGTTGCAGCAAAACAGGGTAGAGAGACCCGAGAATCGGGGAGTCACCTTAGCGGACTTCCGAACACCAAGCCCATATCTTTTGCATACGCGCCCGAGCCAATGGACGCGGAAGACTGGCTCATGGACACTGAGCGAAAGCTCAACACCGTTGGATGTAATGACCAGGAGAAGGTTCGCTATGCTACACATCTGTTGTGTGGACCCGCCGCATCATGGTGGGATAACATTGTAGCCGTTTACCCGGCGGGAAAGGTATTCACATGGGAGGAGTTCGCAAGGAAATTCAGGGAATCCAATGTCCCTGAAAGTATAGTGGAGCTGAAGCGTCGAGAATTTGAAAGTCTCGAGCAGAAGGACAAGGCAATCCTGACCTATGTCAGGGAGTTCTCTAAACTGTCCCGGTATGCTGTTGAAGAAGTCAACACCAAGGACAAGAAGAAAAAGAGATTTCTGAGGGGGTTAAGTCCCCAGTTCAAAGTACAGCTCCGTATGATGAGAGCGACGGAGTTTCAAGAATTGGTGGATGCAGCCATCACTCTAGAAGATGATTTCAGACAGTTGCAAGAGGAGAAGATGAAGAAGGCCAAGTTTGAGCCTAAGAGGTTTGTTAGTAACAAGCCTAATACCAGCTTGAGTTTCAATCCCAGATACAGCAACAACAACAACAACAACAACAACAGCAACTACTACGGTAGCAGGAAGAATCAGGCATTCCAGACTGCAAATCCAATAATTTGCAGAAGCTGTGGATTCACAGGGCATTTCGCCAAGGACTGCAAGAAACCAAGGATTATATGCTTTGGTTGTCGCCAGGAGGGGCACATGTTGAAGGACTGCCCCAAGAGAAACACTGGAGGAGGTCAATCTGGAGGAGGAGGAAATCGAGGAAACACCGGAGGGAACTGGAAGAATAAGAAGCCCTTCGGCAAGCTGAACTGTACCAGTCTGGAGGAGGTGGTCAATTCTGACCAAGCGGTGATAGGTACGCTTCAGATACTCACTCATCCTGGCAAAGTACTTTTTGATACCGGTGCAACTACATCATTCATTTCTCAACAATTCATCATCAAACATGGGATTAGTTGCACTAAGTTAGATACACCCATAACCATACTTTCTGCGGGGGAACGATAGTAGTAACCCATACCAAACAAAAACAAGTCATCATGATCAATAAGTGCGCGTTTGACGCGGACCTGTTCATTTTACCAATGAAGGACATTGATGTCATTCTTGGTATGAACTGGTTGGAAGCTAATGGAGCATTGATCGATTGTGTAAGCAAGACGGTGTCTTTGAAAAGCCCCGATGGAAGTAGAATGATCTACCAAGGCGACAAACATACCCGGATCGAGGTTGAGCTACAACCGAACCAGCATGAAAGAGGTGAAGTTAGAGGATATACCTGTAGTAAATGAATTCCAGGATGTGTTTCCTGCGGAATTACCTGGTATGCCACCAGATAGGGAGATAGAATTCACTATCGACCTAATCCCAGGAACAGCTCCGATTGCCAAAGCACCATATAAGATGGGGCCTAAGGAATTGAAAGAACTTAAGAAGCAATTGGATGACTTGGAACAAAAGGGATTCATTCAAGAGAGTGTTTCACCATGGGGATCACCTGTGATCTTCGTGGATAAAAGAGATGGAGGAAGAAGGATGTGCGGAGACTACGGGAATCTAAACAACGTCACAATCAAGAACAAGTATCCACTTCCAAGAATACAAGATCTATTTGATCAAGTTAGAGGCGCGGGAGTCTTTTCCAAGATTGATCTAAGATCCGGTTATCACCAGATAAAGATCAAGAAGGAAGACGTTCCGAAAACAGCCTTTGTTTCGAGGTACGGACACCATGAATATCTCGTAGTACCTTTTGGATTAACCAATGCCCCAGCAATATTTATGAATCTAATGAATAAGATATTCATGCCATATCTAGATAAGTCTGTCATTGTATTTATCGATGATATCCTGATATATTCCAAGAACAAGGCAGAACATGCCGAACATTTGAGGTTAGTGTTGCAAACACTAAGGGAACATCAACTTTATGCCAAACTTAGTAAGTGTGAATTTTGGCTAGATCAAGTGGAATTTCTTGGTCATGTCATTAGTAAAGATGGAATAGCTGTTAACCCGAGTAAGGTAGCAGCAGTTCTAGAATGGGAAGCACCCAAGACTATCAAAGAGATCCGAGGATTCCTCGGAATGGCAGGATACTATCGGAGATTCATTGAAGGATTCTCCAAAATAGCAGGACCAATGACGAAGTTGTTAAGGAAGAACACACCATTCGTATGGTCAGAGGAGTGTGAGAAGAGTTTTCAAACTCTAAAAGAGAAACTCACCACAGCACCGGTGTTAGCAGTTCCGGAAGTTGGTAAAGATTACACCGTATACTGTGACGCATCCAAGCATGGATTGGGTTGTGTACTCATGCAAGATCGGAAAGTGATATCTTATGGATCGAGGCAACTCAGACCTCACGAAGTGAATTATCCAACACATGACTTGGAATTAGCCGCAGTCGTATTTGCACTCAAAACATGGAGACTTTTTCTCTATGGAGCTAAGTGTGAGCTCTATACAAACCATAAAAGCCTCAAATATTTCTTCACTCAGAAGGAACTCAACATGAGACAGAAAAGATGGTTGGAATTGATTAAGGATTATGACCTAACAATCAATTACACTCCAGGGAAGGCTAATGTTGTAGCAGATGCCCTGAGTAGAAAGAGTACCGGAGGAGTGGAACAAGAAATATCACCGGAGTTGAGGAAGGAAATAAGTCAAGCCCAAATACAACTTTGGGAGAAGGAAGCCCATGAAGGATTATCGGCGTTGCAAGTAGCCGATGAGTTGAATGTCAACCCGAAGAATGAGATAATGATGGGTCAAATGGACGATCCATTCATCGTGGAGGAGATGAGAAGAATAGATGAGGGAAGACCATCGGAATTTCACCGCGGAGAGTCCGGATCATTATGGTTCCAGAAAAGAATTTGCGTTCCGGATATTGCTGAAATCAAGGAAGTAATACTCCGGGAAGCTCATCAAACACCATATTCCATACATCCAGGAAGTACAAAGATGTACATGGACTTAAAGGAACTATTCTGGTGGAATAACATGAAGAGGGAGATAGCACAATATGTGGCGGAATGCCATACCCGCCGAGAGTGAAGGCTGAACACCGAGTCCGGCAGGGAAGCTACAACCTTTACCTATTCCAGAGTGGAAATGGGAAGAAATAGGGATGGATTTCATCACCGGACTACCCATGACTAATAAAAGGAAGGACATGATATGGGTAATCGTGGACCGGTTGACGAAAAGTGCACACTTTTTAGCGGTAAACCAGCGAGGATAAAGGAGAGAAACTTATCGATCTTTACATCAAAGAGATCGTGAGTAAGCATGGAGTGCCTAAGAAAATAGTATCGGATCGAGGGTCCGTGTTCACATCGACATTCCGGAAGCAACTTCACGAAGCTTTAGGATCCAAGTTAGACTATAGTACCGCTTATCATCCCCAGACCGGTGGACAAACCGAGAGAACCAACCAGATCTTAGAGGATATGCTTAGGGCTTGTGCCCTAGACTTCGGAGGATCATGGGAGGAGCACTTGCCACTAGCAGAGTTTTCATACAATAATAGCTATCAAAGTAGCATTAAGATGGCACCATTTGAAGCTCTGTATGGAAGGAAGTGTAGATCACCGATATGTTGGTATGAAGCCGGAGCAAGCAAAGAGTTCAATCCTGACTATGTCAAGGAAAAACAACACATCATTGACATTATAAGAGACAGACTGAAGATAGCCCAAAGTCGACAAAAGAGCTATGCGGATCAGAAGAGAAGAACATGGGAACCACAAGTTGGAGACATGGTATACCTTAAGGTGAGCCCGATGAAAGGACTCCGGAGGTTTGGAGTAAAAGGAAAACTCGAGTCCTAGATACATCGGACCTTTCAAGATACCGAGTCGAACCGAGGTTTAGCCTTTGAATTGGATCTACCGGGAAGGCTAGCACAAATTCGCAATGTATTCCATGTGTCGCAACTCAGGAAATGCTTAAAGACCCCAGATGAGCCAATATCACATGCTGAGCTCGAGTTACAACAAGATTTGACTTACATCGAGAAACCAGCCAAGATTCTCGAGGAAAGCTGGAAACAACTCAGAAATAAAGCTATCAAATACTGCAAGATACAATGGAAGCATCATCCCGAGAGGGAAGCCACCTGGAAAAGGAAGAAGACCCGAGGAAAACATACCCCGAACTGTTCGGGTATTACAACCACAACTTCGGGACGAAGTTTTCTTTAAGGGGGAAAGGTCTGTAATGTCCCGGGTTTAGAGACGATTGAGGGGTAGATTTTAGAAAGGGATGTGCATTGCATAGTAAATTCTGGGGAAATTTCGCGCTTTTAAACAAAAACTGCATCGAAGGGGGACAAGTTTCTCTCTCGGCACCTTACAAGGTTAGGGTTTCGAGAGTGCGACAAACTTGCTCTTATTCAACTAAACTAGGGTTTTGGAGAAGAGAGAAGGGATGTTGCATCACAAACTTAAGTTGCATGATTGAATTCAAACACAAAAACTTTTGAATTTCAAATTTAAACATAATATGAATATCTCATAATTCAAAATTGAGGTAATTCATTAAACAAATATGAATAATCAAAGAATATAAACATCACATTTATTTAGTAAAGCTCATTAGGGAAACTTTGAGCTTTATTAATAATCACACAAGATACAATGTCAATTACAATATTCAGAATTCAAATAAAGGAATTACTTACAACACATTACACAAATTGGGATAAATAGAAAAAGAAGATAAAATAAGAGTACAAGTATGAATCTATCCTAAATACTACAATGTGAATATCATCTAATTTTGAGCTTGAAGATCATCTTGGTCATCACTTTGTTCCCGCACACAAGCACAACAAAGAAAGAAATTATGCCAAGTGGCATTGCCACTTGGCAGGTTAGCAAATAATGGAAATGAAGAGGATATGATCAAGTTTCTGCCGAGCCAATCCTCTCAAAGCCCAAGTGCAAAGCATCTGGTGTACACACACACACAACCTGCTCACAAGGCTGTGTGCATGCAACACACACACACAACACAGTGAGGAGTCACCAACACATGCCAGGCCGTGCTCGTCGACCATAGAAGCTAGGGCCGGCCATATAAAGACTTTTCCCAGCCAAAAACCCTAGTCATTAGCATCGACACAAGCTTCGGGGTAAGAACTAGCAAGAACAGCTCAAGAACACCAAGAACAGGTGAACAGCCGGAGCTGTCTCACCTATTCCCCATCACCGAGAAATCAACCAAGCATCACCGACAAGTCGGGAGGAGCAGGGCGGGCATAAGATCATCACGAAGCAAACCCTCTACACCAACAACCTTTCTAGGAGCCGGAGTGAGGTATACCACACAAGAGCCCGAGCAAGATCATATCTTGCTCATACTTAAGCATGCTTGCATCACGGGAGCACGAAGGGTAGAAAACCCCGGGTGTATCATCATTTGGTTACTAAACCAATTGGTGCCGAGCAAGTACAACCAAGGCTAAAAGGAAAATAAACCGGGGAACACCGGTTGTGACAACACAGTGTCAAAACCAGAGAAATCCAGCATGGATTTACTCCTTGCAGACCATTCGGAATCACAAAGCACCTATTGATCTAGCTAAACCATCGGATTGACGAGGCAACATGTGCCTATCCTAATTATCAACATCAAGGCTACTGGAAATTCACTAAGTGACTAGCCGGTGAGCATCTATCCATCACGAAAGCCACCAAATAGGGGAGCCATCCCGGGGCAGACACATGAATACTGCCAGGATCACCTCAACCACTTAACCAATTCCAACAAAGAAGCCATGCACAGATATCATCACCCGGTAGGGTTCAAAAGGAGGGCTAGGGTACACAACCAAGTGTTGGCATCCATCTAACCCTACCAAACTCAATGAAATGATCATAACTGCAGAGCAGTTCACATCAATTATCCATGTGATTAAGCCGAACTAGACAGATAATTGAAATACACAAGCAACCAGTAATACATACACTTGCTCATGATCTAGAAGATCATCGCAAGCCACAGCGAGTGCTGGGGGTAAGCAAGAGCATGCACCAACACATGCTTGAGTGCCACACAGGTCAAGTAAAAGCATCGGTGAAACACAAGCCATAGGACAGCGAGAAAATCATCAAGCACCGATGATTATATGATCATCAGGGCTTGCCTTAGCATACAAAAGCTTGACAAGGGCAAGCCTGGCAGCAATCCATGAATCATATAAATAAAATAGCCACAGTTAAGCAACAGTTATATCACAGACAATTACATAAATCATTTACAATTGTATCCAGAAGCACATCAAATACATGAGGTTCATGAGTTAGAGCACAAGAAATAGCCACAACAACACTGGCACTTGCAAATTTGCAATAATAGCAATCTACAGCTAAGCCAGTAAAGCATCCATGATCACACATGAGTGTCAGGCAAGCATAGGAACAAGATAGAGGCACAGGGAGGAACCTAGCATGAATAGTAAGCACTGGAATGGTCAGGGCAACAATGGCCAAGGCAAGTAGAGGTAGTGGCTTGAACAGCATGAGCAGCACAGCAACACAGCAGCACGAGCAGCATAGCAGTACAGCAACACAAGCAGAACAGCAGCAGCATCACGGCATGGCCGTACCACTATGAGGCACGGTAAGCCTGTGACCAAGCTAGACGAAGGAGAGGAGGAGAAGAAGGAGATCAAGTAGAAGAAGTATAGGCGGCGCACATACACGGAGCGAGCAGCACCACGGCGTGCCATGGCGGCACGGGACACGGCCACCACGGCAGCACCAAGCCGCGGCCAAGCCGGGCGGTCGCCGAGGCGCAGGGCTCCGAGCCGCAACCACGGCGGGGCACACGGCCACGCCACGGCGCCGAGATCGACGGCCGCGACGAGGTGGCCGCGGAAACCCTCGGCCATGTCGCGGAGATGTTGGGGAAGAACGGTGGCGGCGAGGAAACACAGATCGGCGCGGACCGATCGGTGCGCCATCGTGCGGCCGTTCGATTGCGACCGATCTCGCCGGCGGGGACGGCCGGTGGCGGTCGGAATAATTCGGCGACGGCGAGGCGACCACGGTGTCGCGAGAGCAAGGGAGAGGTTAGGGTTTCGCGCGAGGAGAGGGGAGAGGACGAATGGGCCGACCGAGCCCAAAGGGTGGCTCGGGTGCGACCTAACCCGTTGGGCCACCACGACGAGTGGGGCCCAAGGGCATTTAGGTCATTTCCTAATTCCAAGAAATACGAAACTTTGAAATTATGTAAGAAATGTTAAATAGCTCTAAAAAAATAATTAAAAATATGAAAATAGATCAGCATAAAATTCTCTATCTAAATAAAATATCAAAGAGAATTTTTGAAGACAATTAAGAATGAGTCTTAATTTGAGGATTTAAATAATCATTTAAATCACACATATAATTTTCAATAATAAAAATAAGTCCATTAATGCATTTGGACTTCAAAACACCTTGACAACATTTCAAGGTTGTATTTACACTAAATATAGTATCTCCAAATCTATCTTAGTATTAACCTCTCATAAAATAACAACGACATCGGAAGGGGGGAACAAACCCTAAAACTGGAATCATGCATAATTGCTTCTTTAACCATTGCCCTTATCGGACAATGATGCTATTTTTCAGAGACAGAGGACAAGGGTCAGTCCACACCTTCCAGCTGCAAAACTTTGCAGTGTTCAGGCAAGTTCATCACTTGCTCATGTCATTTGAGTATTTTTATCAAATTACTTGCAAAGTATTATGGTTATCACTATTGCACAAAAATCAAAACCACTACTTTCATAACTATGAATATGACTATGTGGTGGGCAATGGAACCATGGATTGTGTTGATATGGTGGAGGTTCCATTGCACGGGTTTATATCCATCTAGGATTAAACAACAAATGTCGCCGATGATTCTTGTGCCGTAATACCCGTGTTAACCATAAGATCCGGAGTGGGACGGAGTAGTCAAAAGTGTTTCCACCTCTCGTTCATCAACGGATGCGCTTTACCGTAGACACTTGTATCCGTCGGCGGCAAGCGGTAGGCTGGGGAAGCCTTAAGTCCCCACGGCACGGTCCGTAGACACTTGTCGTTCGAAGAACAAGCGGTAGGTTGGGGAAGCCTTAAGTCCCCACGGTATTGCGGTCTATGATGGGTTGCAGCCACCGGCGTAGGAGTGTATGGTAGAGCCCAGCACTCGTTGTCGTGGTCGGGGTCCACCCTGAAATTACGGGAATAATGGGACCGACGTGGACCCAGGGTCGGCGCATGCAACAAAGGGTGGGTGTTCGAGGTAGCGGAGGAACATGATTGGCTAGACCTTATACCGGGCCTCACACCGAAGGAAGTGTGGACGGGAAAGCTGCCCGGTTGGCACCAAGGTTAAGATCTCTTATGGGTAAAGCAACACACCTCTGCAGAGTGTAAAGAAGCTGTGACCTGTCACTCCCTGTTCCGGGATTGAGGAACTGCGAACGCGGCCGGAAAGGAGCTCCATGAAGTTCTAGTAAACCGGTGAAGGCTGACGGACATAGCTCTTTGAAATAAAAGCAATCTCTTGAAGAAATGTTTATCAAAACTTGCATTGATATTAGACTTTCCGGTCTAATATCGTAGCTAGTGCATTAAACACCTCTTATCTATAATGAACTTGTTGAGTACGCTCGTACTCATACCACTCTTAAATCCCATGCTTAGATTGTCCGAATCGTCCGGAGGAGGACTACGACAACAATGAAGGAGCCGAGATCATCGGCTATGAAGAACCCGACCTCTCGGGAGGTGTTGAAGGCGTAGACTATCTCATAGTCTACGGATCCGGGGAGGCTTCCGGAGGAGATCAAGCCTAGAGACATCCAGTAGTAGTAGTAACCGAGCAGCCCGAACTCTTAGTATTTAGCTGCTCGAGGCAATAAATGTATAGTTTAATGAGACTCCTATATTGTAAGTTGAGTTGGGTTCACCTCGAACCCAGGAGTATTCCTCTTAGGACCCAAGAGGAGCTCCAAGACAATATATGTTTGATGCTTGTAATAATAAGTGAATGAGTTATGGACCCTGCTATGTTCTGTTGTACTACTCTGAGGGATGTAATATTTGCGGAATGGTACTTCGTGAATGTTATATCAACGACTGGCATACTACAACATGAAGTGGTATGCAGGGTCACCACATCTATCATGGCCATGTCATTTCGGAAAAAGGCATTGCTGTCAATCCTGAAACCGTAAAGGCAATCGTTGAATGGCTTCCTCCGAAGAATGTCAAGCAAGTGAGAAGTTTCCTCGGTTTGGCAAGTTACTGCCGCCGCTTTGTTGAGAATTTCTCCAAGATCGCCAAGCCTCTTACCGATCTCCTCAAGAAACACAAGAAGTTCCTTTGGTCTCCTCAATGCCAAGAAAGCTTTGATCTCCTCAAGCAGAAGCTCACTTCCACACCTGTCCTTGTTCTTCCAGATACTTCTAAACCTTTCCAGATATTCTGTGATGCCTCTCTTCATGGTCTAGGTGCTGTCCTCATGCAAGAACGTCAAGTTGTGGCGTATGCTTCTCGTCAGTTGAAAAAGCATGAACTCAACTATCCCACACATGATCTCGAGCTTGCAGCCGTGTTACATGCTTTAATAACATGGCGCCAATACTTGTTGGGCAACAAATGTGAGATCTTCACCGACCACAAGAGTCTCAAATACATCTTCACACAACCCAACTTGAACCTCCGTCAAACGAGATGGATGGAAACCATCAAGGACTTTGATCTGTCTATCAGCTACACTCCAGGCAAAGCTAATGTCATGGCTGACGCCCTTAGTCGCAAGTCCTATTGCAACAACCTCATGATTCAAGAAAGTCAACCTGCTCTTTATGAAGAATTCAGGAAATTGAATCTTGAGCTTGTTCCCCAAGGCTACCTTGCAAACTTGGTGATCACGCAAACTCTTGAAGATAAGATCCGAAAAGGACAGTTGCGAGATATTCGCAGCAAGAATATCAAAGAGAATATGCACAAGCCCAAGTATAAGTCTTTCTCTCTCGACGATCAAGGAACTCTCTTCTTCCAAGGTCGTTTTGTTGTTCCGAATGATCCAGACCTGAGAAACCTTATTCTCAAAGAAGCTCACGACACTCCTCTTTCTATCCATCCTGGCAGCACAAAGATGTATCTCGATATCAAGTCTACCTATTGGTGGACTAGGATGAAAAGGGATGTTGCTCGCTATGTCTCAGAATGTGATGTCTGTCGCCGTGTCAAAGCAGAACATCAGAGACCTGCCGGTGTCCTCCAACCCCTGAAGATTCCTGAGTGGAAATGGGATAAGATTGAGATGGACTTTGTGACTGGTTTTCCAAAGTCTCGGAAAGGCAATGATTCTATCTTCGTGGTGATCGACCGTCTTTCCAAGGTTGCTCACTTCCTTCCGGTCAAAGAAACAATATCTGCTAGTCAGTTGGCTGAGCTCTACACTGCAAAGATTGTTTCTCTTCATGGTGTTCCCTTGGAAATAAGCTCTGATCGCGGAAGTATCTTCACTTCCAAGTTTTGGGCTAGCTTTCAGAAAGCTATGGGAACTAATCTGCTCTTCAGCACAGCTTACCATCCTCAAACGAGTGGGCAAGTCGAAAGAGTCAATCAGATTCTCGAGGATATGCTCCGTGCCTGTGTTATCTCCTTCGGCATGAAATGGGAAGAATGCCTTCCATTCGCTTAGTTCTCTTACAACAACAGCTATCAAGCCAGCTTGGGCATGGCACCCTTCGAAGCTCTCTATGGTCGCAAATGCAGAACACCTCTAAACTGGTCTGAAACCGGTGAAAGGCAAATCTTTGGCCCCGATGTCATCAACGAGGCTGAAGAAAAGGTGCGAATCATTCGTGACAATCTGAAGATAGCACAATCTCGGCAGAAAAGCTATTATGATAGCAAGCACCGTGATATGTTATATCAGGCTGGTGATCAAGCCTACCTCCGTGTTACTCCTATGAGGGGCACTCATCGCTTCGGTATCAAAGGCAAGCTGGCGCCAAGATACATTGGTCCCTTCAAGGTTCTAGCAAAGCGTGGTGAAGTCGCTTACCTCCTTGAACTCCCTGAGAAGCTCTCCAAGGTGCACGATGTCTTCCACGTGTCACAGCTCAAGAAGTGCTTCAAAGATCCGGGCCGTGCAGTTGATCACGAGTCCATCGACCTCCAAGAAGACCTCTCCTACAAAGAGCATCCCGTTCGGATTCTTGATGAAGCTGAACGTCGAACTCGCAACAACTCTGTCAAGTTTCTCAAGGTGCAGTGGTCGCACCATTCCGATAAAGAAGCAACTTGGGAGCGGGATGATCAACTCCGTTCCGAGTACCCGTCCTTTTTCTCTTCTTCCTGAGAATCTCGGGGCGCGATTCCTTCAAGGGGGGGCGTTTGTAACATCCCAATAGTAATACATAGATCCTTTTTACCTTTCTTGCATTTTGTTCATGCCATCATGTTGCATTCATGCATATCACCATTTTGGTTTTACTAAATTGCATTTGCCTTTGGTTTTTCTTTGTTGCTTGTTGTTCCCTCCTTCTTCTTCTTCTTGGTTCATCCCCACCTCTTGTGATGTTCCAAGAAAGACACACTCCATCTCTCTCCCTCTTTAACCTTATACACATAGGTCATGCCAAATTTTTCTATAATTTGGTGTCACCTAACCATCTCTTCTTTCAAACCCTATGTGCAACCCTTCTTTTAATTTTCTCTTACCATCATATGTGATATGGTGGAACCTCCTCATACTCTTTCCTCTCTTTCTTTTCTCAAACAACATCTGCTGTTCAATTCCAAAACAGTTTGAGTTTTGAAAAACAAGATAAAAACAGATTTTAAAAATAAGAGAGAAAGAAAAACAAAACCTAACTAAACCCTATCCTTACTAAATCTGGCCGGCAGGCCCAACCCTCTCCCTCTCTCTTCACCCACCGAAGCCCACCAGTAGCCCAAGACCTGCTTACCTGAAGCGGTAACGAGGACCTCCTCGTCTTTCTCTTTCCACGTAGACGAACCACACCAGATCGAGCAATGTCAACCTCCTGCAGCTCCACGTCGCCTCAACCTCCATCGCATGGTCCTCCTCTTCCCCTTAAGTAACCTGCAGCACCTCCTCCGAACCCTAGTTCCTCTTCTCCCTCCTCCAAACGGCGCCGCCACCTTCTCCTCCTCTCACCAAAAACCCCACCAGAGAAAAACCACCAGACCACCTCCTGCCATTGCCGCCATGAGCGTCCTCGACGCGACCTGAGCACGGGAACGAGCTCCCGTCGGCCTCCTCTACGTCCTAGTCATCTTCACGGAGGCTGGGACGCCAAGATCTGCGCGTCTCCTCCACCGTCTGCCTGGTCTACCCGGCCACCTCTTCTTCTTCTTCATCTCCGACCGCTCCGCCGCTTCCACCTCGCCATCGCCAACCTCCAGGGTGAGCAGCACCATCTCCTACACCTCATCTGCATGCCAGGTTCACAGATCGAGGTAGAGAACGTTTTTTCGAAAACGAAGGAAGTGTGCACTTTTATCTGCTTCACGGACACCGACTTCCGACGCTTCCCTCCGGCGAACCACTCCACCTCTGCGCGAGATCTTGGCACCGTTACACAGCTGGGACATAGATCTACAACTTTTGTTCTGGAGTCACTAGTTTTAGAGGCCTGTACACCGTGAAACTGCTGTTTTGCTGCCGTTTCTCGTATCTGTCACGGTGCCTACCTTCCGACGTTTCCCGCCGGCGTTTCACTCCTCCCAGAGCAAGATCAGGGCACCGTTGGATAGCCACCATCACGGGCTACAGTTTAGAGCTTTGAATCATTCAAATCCACGAAGAATCGCGACGCCCACGTCAATTTGAAATCAACCCGAAAACAGTTTCAGTTTTTCAGCTGCTGTTCGTTTTTGTTACGGGTCCGTTTTCGTTCGATTATCGTCGTCGCCACAGTGAACCAAATCGCGTCAAACCTGTTTCGTTAGAATTTCGGTACTTTCATCTTACTCAACTCGTCAAGTTTTTCCAATTTGGCTTCACAGGTTCCTGGTTCTCGTTGCTTTAAAACTCCTGCACGAATCTACTGCAGGTGTCAATCTTCAGATCCAACGCCGTAGCCCACTGGCTACATTCTGCATATCACCACGCGCGCCTAGGGTTCGATTCCTGGCTCGCGCAGGTTTTTCCCAACCTTTTTGAATCTGCCTAAATTTCCAATCTATTTAATTTTTTGCACTTTTGGAAACTCAAATTTGACAAATGATATATCCTTTTGATCAGCATCTCATGCTCTATCCAACTATGAACTTAGTTTTGGGTTTTACACAAATAAAATTTGGGACAAATTAAAATCTGATTTAAAATGAGTATTATGGCATAATTCATATCTCTCAATTTACAAATCCAAATTGTGCAAATTATATATCCTTTTTCATCAGAAAAGTGAGAGGATTTCAAATATTGCATTCTCATGCATCATTGGCATCATCTCTGAAATGTCTAAATTAAAACTTGCAAAACCAATTAAGGTATATGTGAGGGTGCTAACCATTTCATGTGAATCATGAGCACCCCACTTAATTCTGCCATGCACACCTCATCTTGCCATGTCATCATGCATCATATTGCGCATTGCATTTACTTGTATTGATTTGTGCCCTACTTTCCTTGTATGTGCTATTTGGTTCTTCTCGAGTAGACACCGACGCAGAGCAGTACGAGCAGGAGTACGAGTACCCCCTGGAGGATCGTGTCGTTGCTTCTACCTCTGATTTGACAGGCGAGCCCACCCCTTCACCTATTTTACATTTTACATGCTCTTTTGATCTATTGCTATCTTTATGTTGCGATTCTGTTGTGTCACGTGTCCTATCCACCTGTTACCTATATCTCCGAGATACACCTCCTCGCCCTACCTATTGTTTGTTGTTTGCCAGCTTTGCGAGTCGTAGGCGAGTTTAGGGTTTTCTGTTGATATCTCGAAATGTTCGGGATATCTTGTTGGGATGTTGACACATGTACTACCTTTTCAAAATGATGATGATAACTTTTGCTACAACTTAAAATTGCTAAGGGATATAATATGCAGATGCATCTGTGAGCCCCTTTGCGAAAGCATCTGAACTTTGACTCGCTAATGTCCCCTAGGACCCGAGTTCTTGTTATCTGTTTCTAAGACTGAGCGCGCTAACCACTCGTGGGAGGATTTATCGGGACCCCCCATCACCCATTACCATTTCTCAAGTCTGTTGAAAAGGGGGCCACAACCTTGGTTTTATTTGCCTATGCCATGTATGCCATGCTTTACTTACTGTTGCCTTCGGGTGTTTATTACTGTTGCCTTCGGGTGTTTACTTCTGTACTGTACCCCGCGGGACGTTTAGCGAAGCGTGTGGTTCGCACGCCTAGCCGCCGACGCAAACCCTGAGTCCGCATCGGAGTACGGCATAATTTCGTTTCGGGTAGCTTAGTCGGGTGGCCCCCCTAGGCATTCTTGTTGATTTGGGAACGGTCTTGTTGTGAGACTCCGCGCTTGTCTACGCGGGTTCGAGCATGCGTGTATGGTAACATTGGTGCACCCCTGCAGGGTAAATCTTATCGATAAGCCGTGTCCGCGGTTATGGACGACTTGGAGCTGTTTAACTCGATCATAGAACAACTTACACCTAAAGTTGTCGTTAATAACTTGCTAATTACTTGTGTAGTAAGTTAGCCCTATTATAATGGAATGGATATAAAATTGTCAACTGTGTGAGTGCCTTGTTAGTACCTCTTGGCTAAGGGGGATCGCTTTTGGCTGGGTTGTTGATTGCAGAGTATAGAACTGCTAGAATATGCGCTCTCTCACCTTCTCTATTAGACGGAAGTTGTAGCGTGTCTCTATTGGTTAGTGCTTTGCTGCCGCTAAACTCCACATATAGCCGGGCGAAGTTTACACCGCCCACCAGCAAGCATAGCTGGTCTTGTCTCGCAAGTACGTGCCAACGGTACTTACCCTCGTTTTTCTTCCTCTTTTCCGAACACGCTTTTCGACAAACAGGTACGACAGATGACGAGCAGTACGCAGGTGGCTACTTTGTCGAGTTCACGGACGACGACTTCGTTGCGTAGCAGGATCGTTCCTAAGGCAGCAGCCTGTGGCTTGTTGGTTATGGAAACACCGCTTGATTATCTTCAGGACTCTTAGTCCAATTTGGATCTTGTCTGTACCCAGACTATTTGACTATCTTATGTATGATGTACTGATGGGATATGTTTCCCTATCGAGTGTCATTTGGATCTTGCTCATTAGAGCGTTGCTATATATATGAACCTTATTTCCATCTTTTGTGTCATACATAGTCATGTTGTGATATTCAAGCTGTATTCTACCCTTGTATCCTGTGCACAGTGTGTGTATGTGTGAAGTGCACAGGAAGGTGAAGCACTCAGGCCTGGAAAGCCTACCGTGAGCCTTTGAGGTGGGTGTTGTGTGCATGGGCGTGTCGAGCTGTTACTTGGCCTACCCATATGCTTGGGAATGCGAGGCGACCTCACGGTCCTTTGTAGTGACCTCATGCACATAAACCCCTCTTACCTGCGCGCTCTGGGTTTTCCTACTCCTGGGGCTTACAATCGTGGTGAACAGACAGATGCCATGGGATGGCTTAAGTTGGGGCCGAATGTGCGCTAGTGGATTCGGGGGAGGGTTTTGGTTACACAAGGGTGGATTTCGGATGGAATACCGGTATCTTTATTGATGAACTTGGCCAAGGCCAGAGGCTGAAGAAGAACAGTACAAGCTCTATCTCTGTAATGCTAACTGATCATGTGTCTATCGAGTGCCCCGCGCAAGGGTGTGCCCCCTCTCCTTATATAGGGGAGAGGGTGGCTTACAGAGGAAGAAACCCTAATGGCATCTTTGACTAGACAAACTACTTTACAAAGCCTCTTTGGCAGCAGCTGACGCCGGTATGTCTTTAATCAGGAACGGTGACATCCTCCGGTAGCTTTTACGTCATCTTCTGCTTTGGCCTCAGAGCTTCGATTAAAGCTGTTGTGCTTCGATCATCCTTGTCCTCTAGTCCTTGAGGGAATCTTTGACCAGATTGCCAACATGCTACAGTGTAGCCTGTGCCGGTACTCCGGTACCTTCTTAGCATATTCCGGTATACCCCTTTTGGGATACCGGTATAGTTTCACTTGACAACGAACATAACTCAGTTATCCGGAATAACCTTTAAACCGGTACCTCAACAGCCTAAACAAGGCTAGTTTGCCATGCCTTTGGCATACCGGGGGTCACCCCCCCAACATTAGTCCCCGAAGCTGGTATAGTCCGGCGGATTCTATCCGACGGACCATGCCAGGTTCCCATCTTAAAATACCGGTTTAACCCTTCCGGCCTTTCTGCCGAAACCATCTCACCATATCTCTTGGAATAAACCTTCCGGCCTTACGCCGAAACCATCTCATCATACCGGTCTCAGCGAAAGCTTCCGGTACATTTTTCCGGTAGCTTTGCCATCAAACCTTCCTCGACGAAGTCGAGAATATGTTGGAAACAGTGCCTGTCAGAGACATGCGCACTGTTTCTGACGCTCCAGTGTCAGGAGTCACTTCCCTTCGACTCCCGCGATGCATCGCACCGGATCCTCACCGCCGTTCCGGATCCTTGTGGCCTCCGTGTGGCGTCTTGTTTTTACGCGTGTATCTCTACGCCAAGTGGCGGCCGACTGGCAAAGTGAAACGGGACAGGCCGCACAGCGGCCCATTAACCCTCTCAGTATATAAGGGGCACGACGGTTCCCCTGCGTCGCCCACGCCCACTTCGTCTCCAACCTCTGCCAGTTCAAGCCCTCCGTCGCTCGAACTCTCAGAGCCTCTGCCCGCCGTCGAGCCCGAGCCCTCCAGCGAACTTTCGCGAAGGAGTTCCGCAGAGCTTCTTCGCCTGGTCCCGTCGAGATCCACCGAAGCTTTCTGCTACCTCTGCTCAGAGCATCGCCACGGCTTCCTCTTCTTCTTCCACACTTGTTGCCGCCGCCGCTCTCCTCGACAGACTTCGGCATATCCCCGGGCCCTCCGACGCTGTCGAGGGTGCTCCTCGGCAATGCCCTCCGATTGGGGCTTAGGGTTGATGGAATCCTGTAGGCTGACACGAGACATCGGTTCGCAGACAAGCGGGGAGAGCAATTTACCCAGGTTCGGGGCCCTCGATGAGGTAAAACCCTTACGTCCTGCTTGTCTGATCTTGATTATGAGAATATTGGGTTACAATGGGGTGCCGAAGGTTTCGGCTGAGATCTCGTCGAGAGGCTAAGTGCTGCGGCGACCTAGCTCTAGACTTCTGGTGGCTAAAGTTGCTAAGATTGATCGTGTCCCTCGGTAGCCCCTCTCCTGGCCTTTATATAGGAGGCCAGGTCTCAAGAGGTCCAACCGGGTACGACTAGGTTTACGGGAGTCCTGTCTCTAAACTTTCCTTGTTCGGCTCCTTCTTTGTCTTGTCCGTCAAGGAATCTTCTGCTGCATCGTCCAAATGGCCCGCCTTGCCATCGAGTACCTTCATGGGCCTCCAATTAGATTGTACAGGATAGGGCAATGTCGGTTACCCGAAGGGTAATGCCCACGTCAGTAGCCCCGAGTGTCTAGCCGAAGATAATTCGGGTAGAGACTAAAGCATGCCTCCACCTAATGTTCTTCTCTTTGATTGTTCTTGTCCATCTTGTATCAGCATCATCTTGTTCTATCGGGTGCGCGTCCAGCGCTCCCGATGGGAGTAGCCCCCGAGTCTAGGTACGGGTGCTCGCAATCCGTGCGTAGACTCAAGTTGTACCACTCGAACATTTTTTACTCTGCCGAAGTTTTTCTGCAAATCTTCATGGGTCATCCGATGCATTTGTACCAAGGCTTGTATTCTTCAATAACGCGTAAGGGATAATGAGTAACGTGCCCAACTTTTCCTGGTTAACTGCCGATGGCAAAACAATGTCACCCTACGCAGAATCAAGTCCCCGGGCATGATCCTGGAGTGCAAAAAAGTTCTATCGGGTGTGCGTCCAGCGCTCCCGATGGGAGTAGCCCCCGAGTCTGGGCACGGGCGCTTGCAACCGGGTGCAAACTCGAGCAGTGCATTCCATCCTTTTCTTCAAATGTTTCTTCACAAGATTATCTTCGAGTTCTCATTTTATCGGGTGCGCGTCCAGCGCTCCCGATGGGAGTAGCCCCCGAGTCTAGGTGCGGATGCTCGCAATCTCTACGTAGACTCAAGTCCACCATCCGATACTTTTTATATTTCTTCGAATGCTTCGAGCGTTCCTCATGACGTCATTGATGACGTTATTGACACTTTGATTTTGACTGACAAGACGCGAATTGTTGGGCCCATCCTACCTCTGCCTGGCTCTGTTTTTAAGTAATATCCGCCTTTCTCGTACGGTTACCAAGGCCCCTCCTCGATTTCCGCGATCAACGATGTAGAAGGGGTCATCTTAATGAACTGGAAGCAACGACACGTGCCCACGCAATCCTCAAGTTCTCCCCTACTTAAAATCTCTCAGAACAAAATCCTTAGCATTCTCTCATATCATCGTAGCATCCTCCTATTCTTCTTCCACCTTCTTCTTTCATAACCGCTGCGCCGCCACCACCGTTTTTAGATCTTCTCCAAATCCCTCGATGGTGAAGAAGAAGAACCTTGCTACCGCCGCCAGTTCCGCGAGTGGTGGCGCCGCCGCCAAGGTCTCCTCGAATCTTCCGAAGAGGAGCACTCCAGATGCTCCTCCCCCACCTCCGGCGCCGCCAGCACCGCCAAGCTCGGTAACCGTGACCAAACCTGGATATTGGCTAGCGTCCTCCATCACGAAGCGTGATGAAACGAGGGCCCGAAGCCTTGGTCTAATCTCCTCCGACGAGGGGAATGTGATTCTCCCAGGTGCGATCTCTCGGCCCAATCCCCCTGCTGGTTTTACCGTGATGTTCTTGTCGTTCTTGTATCGGGGTCTCTCACTTCCTGCTCACGAGTTCCTTCATCGCCTTCTGCGGACTTACGAAATCCAACTGTGGCAACTTACCCCTAACTCAATCCTTCACGTTGCTGTGTTCATCACCCTTTGCGAGGCATTCTTGGGCATCGAGCCTCACTTTGGGTTGTGGAAGAAAATCTTCTTCGTAAAGAGATACAACAGTAGCAATGGACCCTTTGTCATTGGGGGAGTGGGGTTCGTTGTCCGTTCAGAGGTCAATTATTTCAGTTTCCCAATGAGAGAACCCGTGCAAGGATGGAGACTGAAATGGTTTTATGTTAAGGATTCCTCAACAACCGAGTCCCTGCTTCCTCGCTTTGCCGACGTCCTCGAAGCCAAACCTAAGCATTCTTGGAAGATCATCCTCTCTCCCGATGAAAGGACAGCAGCCGATGAGTTATTTGTCAAATTTCTTCGGATCAAAGAAACCGATGGCCAAACCATGATCGGCACAGAGGTGGCTGCGGTGTTTTTGAAACGTCGAGTCCAGCCAGTCATGGCCAGGGTTCGTCCGATGTGGTTGTATTCGGGTCCGAAGGATGAGACCAGGATAAATATTGCTGAACTATCGGAAAAGGAGCTGCTTGACGAAGTTCGACGCCTCACTCTCCTCAGCCAGGAAGACTCGATCCCGTTGATATCTTCTTATCCACCTCTTGATGCCGATCATCCGTTGACAGAGGTAAATTTTCCTTCTCATACTCTTATTACCCTGTTCCACTTGATCGACACAACTATTATTGTTCTTACTTGTTTTTTCCTTCGGCAGATCTCCATAGTTTCTGAAAAATTGCATGATCTACCAAATGACACTTCCGGAGGAAGAGGTTCCTCAGCCCCTGTTGATTTTCATACTGCCGAGTACATGAGCTCAAAGAATGAACACGATGATCCGATAGATTCTAAAGCTATCTTCACCGATCTTCCTCCCCCAGCCAACGATACTTGCGACACAGCGGGATCAGTGCGTGATGACGACGCTGATCATGATACCTTTGTTAATGCAGCTGTGGAGGAGGCCAGAGCTTCGCCTGCGAAGAGATCAACCGGCGGCTTTGCCGATGAAGACGATCTCTTTGACCTGTAAGTGCCTTTTTCCTAGAATTCGTATTTTGCTTCCATCATTCGCATTTCTTTCATAACTCTTGCCAACCATTCCCTTTCTTAGTGACGAAGGTTTCATCGAGCCTCCGTCTAAGAAGGCCAAATCTGGCGCCGTTCTGCCGGATGTCGCAGCTTCCGAAGCTTCGGCTCCTACTGCAGCCCCCGCGGCCCAAGTTTCGATAGCTTCCTCCCTTTCTAGGGGGAAGGATATTCCTTCGACTACTGCCGCCACGACCCCTCCTTCAGGAAAACCTGTAAGTCTTTCTCGATCATAATGCAAACTTTCCTGAATGTGCCTTGATTAATGATTCTTCGTTAAATATCTATTTTCCTCTTTCCTTAAGGATCTGCGAGCCGTTATATCTGCTCTGGAGGCCTTCGCCTCCCAATTTACTTCCCTGGAGGCAGACAATGTTCGGCTGCAGAAGGAAGTTAAATCTTTGTCCTCGAAACTAGAAGGTGCAATCAAGATAGACGCCGAGGCTTGCCAAGAAGTCGACTCTCTGAAGGAGGAACTCAGTAGGCTAAAGGAAAAGATGAAGGAGGAGGAAGCGTCCAGGCTGGTCGCTGAAGCTTGGGCGGCTGAAAAAGATGATCTTCTTCGCCAGTCTTCCTTGGCTTTGCTTGGTAATTCTGTTTATGCTTCCCTGTCGATTATTACTTTGCGAGTTCGATCCTTTGTTAGTAATCTTTCCCATTTCATCCTCTTGCAGAGGCCGTTGACATCCCTGCCGATGCCTTGGATAAATTTCCAAACAACTCTCCGGCAAACGGTGTGTCAATGACTCTTGCCGCACACCAACTTACACGGGAGCTCCTTGAAAAGGGCAAAGGTGCCATGGTGCGGATGCACTCGATGATCTTCCCCAAGATTAATCAAGACAGGACTCTGGGGCAGCTGATTGATGCTTTCGCAGTCAACACCAAGGAGGTTATCGAGGTATTCAAACGTACTTCAAGTACCTATGGTGCCCTCCTAGCCTTCCAACTTATGATGGGTCATGGCTTCAAGGCCGATATCCAAGAGATTTCTAGGGAGCTGCCGAAAGAACAAGATGGGCAGTTTGTCGATTTAAGCATCTTCGAAACGTCAGCTCTTAAGTATGCATGCCAGCTCCTTGAGCTGGTTTCATCAAAGAAAACATCGGCTGGCCCAAGTTTATCGACCCAGACCCAAGCCCCTTGATTCTTGTAACAAACTTCTGTTTTAAATTGATGTGAAACAATGTTCTGTCGCAAAACTTGTGGTTGTAATAAATTCCATGCTAGCAATGTTGCTAGTACACTCTTGTTATGACATTTTTACTTGCACTCTCCCGATGGGAGTTACTTCCAATGCTGAAGCGATGCAATCCGTCATACCCTTGACGCTATTTTTGCAGGTTTTCCCAGTGCCTGCGTTTGTCGATGATTCTTCGGGTGCTCTTTCTGAAGGTGATCCGATCCAGCGTATGAAGGATCGGATCGCGCAGATGGAAAAGGATTTACGCAATACCTATGCCTTGGCTGCGATTATCAAGAAGAAGAGCGAGATTGCAGCTGACATAGAGCGCTATGCTCTTACTGAACTGCATAAGGCCACCGAAAGTTTGAACTGTAAGTTCCCTGGTCCTTGTGCTCATTACTCTTTGTCAAAAATGCATTGTCTGATCTTCCGTTGATTCCTTTGCTAGTCATAGCTCTGAACCGTGCTGAAGAGAACAAGCGGATTCACGAGCACGTGAACGCATTGACCCAGCTGTCATCAACCGATGAGATTTTCTGGAGGGAGCACTCGAAAGGTTCGGCTGTCGCACAGTTCCAAGATCGGGTCCAGCAAGTCCACCACTTCTTCGACAAGTGCTACAAAGGCCTAAGAGTAATTTGGAGGACGATGTTACCTTTGAATGCGGTCCCTCCTACACTGTTGACTCTGATGTCTGAATTTAGAAACACCAAGAAGATCCGGGACTTGGTGCAAGCTCAAGTGTTTGCGAGAGCTAGATTTACGCTTGCCCTCGTCCTTGCGCATTATCCTTCAGCAGACTTGCTATCCATTGCCAATGCAGTGGGCGATTTGGAATTTCTGTACCCGAAGGTGATACTGCCGTCCAATATAATTGTCGACAGGCTGGAAAGGACTCGAAGGTACCTGAAGAAAAAGATACTTTGCAAGAGTAATTCAGGGTCAAGTTCTTATTGTAAATAGGTAATTTGGCTACTTCATCGAAGCGTTTGGATTGTGTAGTTGAAACTTATTTTTCGGTAGGTACATATATATGTACTTTTACCGTGTCAATGCTGTTGGCAAATTTTGAAGGAGCAAATCTTAATTGCCCGTTTAAGCGTATGTGTATTCGTTGGTCAGCAAATTGTTTGAGTGATCAGCTCGTGTTGCAGGTTTTGCTAAACCCGTTGTATGTGCAACTTTGCTTTCAACCGATGTATGTTCTGACACAAGCTCCCGAATGTATCGGAAGCACTAACTCTGCTGATGAGCCCGTTGTTCTTTGATATTTCCATAAGTAAAATATCGAACGTGGGTTGTTTTATATGTATTTCAAGACTCTTGCTAATTACGGCGCTCGTAGAGGCATCTGTAGCAGAGGGAAAGGTCAGCGTCCTTGTTTGTTTTGCATCCTTTAGCACTCGTAGTTTCAGAGGCTTTTTCGGAGCACAATTTTTTGCCGCGTACTACGTTGCACCATCGTTCACCGAGGGGCGTAAGCAAGGTTTACGATGATGCGGTTTGGGTGCTCCGAATTACTGCAATGCTTCAAGGAATCAAAACTTAAGTTCTCATTAATAAAGTAAGCACGGGACTAAAGGGCGAAAAAATGAGGGCCCTGTTGAAAAGAAAAGGAAACTAAACAATATTCATCTCCTTAAGCAAGAAAAGGGTTCTTCTTATCTTCCGGCTTGTCCACGACGCTAGTGGTTTTCGAAGCGTCGATGATTTCACTAGGGGTCTCGACGGCGATTGCCAGTGTCTTGCTTTATCCTATGACTGTTGTGCCATCAACTGCCGAAGCTTTTACTGCCGAAACTTCTGGGGCAAGTTCGGCTGGCTTCTTCTTCATTTCCCTGACGTGTTTTTCTTCCTTATTATCACGTGATGATGACTTGGAAGGGAGATCGGTGATTTCCTGTTTTACCCCAAAGTTTACAGCAATCCTCTGAAAGTCGCGATCACAATTGTCTGAGCATGAGAAACTTCCATAGACTGTGATGTTTGTCCCGTTGCTCCTAGGCATTTTCAGCTTGAGGTATGCTAGTGCGGTACAGCCATGAACTTGGCATAAGCTGGTCTTCCGAGTATAGCGTGGTACTGTGATTCCCAGTTCACGACTTCAAACTCGATCTTTTCCTTCCTGAAGTTATCGGGTTTGCCGAAGACGACGTTCAGGTAAACTTTGCCAAGAGAGTACACCGGTGAAGTGGGGAGAATCCCATGAAAATAGGTGTCAGTATCCTCTAGCATTCTCATGGGGATCCCCATACTTTTGGTTGTGTCGACGAATATCAGGTTTAGTCTGCTTCCACTATCCATGAAGACTATGCTCATCTTGAACCCCCCTATTTGCGCCTCGACTACTAAGGCAGCGTGTACTGGTTTTGGTATGGTCATCGGGTGATCTGCTCAGCTGAACGTAATGTTCTGAGACGACCACTCGACATACTCAGTGATGTTCGCCATGATAATTTCTGCCAGATTGATTTCTCGGGTGAGCTTCTTCATTTCTCTTCTTGAAACACCTGTCCTGTGGATCATGCTCATCTGCCCATGTTGTGGTGGAAACGCCTCATTGGGTTGGTGAGGCTGAGCCTGCTGGACCTGGTGCTGCGGTGGGCGTGGTGGTGGTGGTGGCTGTGGCTGCTGCTGGATGAGTTTCTGCATTTCAATGAACTGCCTACAATCTCTGAGCAGGTGGCTTGACTTCGTTTTGTTGTCCTTAGAGTCGACGTACGAATGCAAGTAGCATGGCGCGTTTATCTGCTCGGCGAAGGGTAGCTCGGGAGTCCTCTCGTGGTCGTGGTTTGTAGTTACCGCGGTCTCCAGAGTTGTTCCGATTGCCGTCCTGCCGATCGCCTCGTCTGTCGTCGTACCGATCGTCCTGCCGATCAGAGTATCCTGCGGCTACCAGGTTACTATCGTCGTAACTGCGGTTTTTTCTTTTCTTATGGTGATCCCTTCGTCCACCTGAGTCGTGCTTCGGCTGGTCGTCGTCTTCGTCATCAGTGTGCTGTCACGGCCTTCGTACGTTGTCCTCGCCATCAGCCCAGCTGTTGGCGATTTCCATTAACTTGGTTATAGTTTTTGGCTTTTTGCGCCCGAGTTCCTCTATGTAGGTTTCATGTCGGATGCCATCGCTGAAAGCATCGATTGCTCTGTCGACAGAGACATCTTCGGCAGCGTTTAAGAGCTTGGTGAATCTCCCGATGTATGCACGCATTGATTCCTTCTGCTTTTGCTGGCAATGCCGTAATTCCACAATTCCGACGGGCCTTTTGTATGTTGCTTGGAAATTGGCAACGAAAGCGTCTACTAGGTCGTCCCATGATTTGATGGAACCCTTCGGCAGGCCTCTTAGCCAAGCTCGTGCTGAATTCTTCAGGTAAAGCTGCAAGCATTGCATTGCTGCTATCTGATTTCCCTTGTGCAGAATCACAGTCTGCAAGTAGTCGTCTATCCAGGACCTTGGCTCCTGTTGTGCATCGTATTTGGCGGCGTCGGTAGGGGTGGGCTTGAACTTTTTGGGTGGCATCGCCTCGCGGATTTTGTAGCTTAAGCAGTCGGCCCCCCTTAACTCGCTGTCGTTCTCCTGGCTTTCATCCGAAGAATCACTGTCATATTCCTCCCTAGCGACGCGTCGTCGTCTTGCTTTGTCGATTCTACTCTGGGTGATCTCATCTCGAGCATCTCTCGCACGATGCTTTGAGCCGCTGGCCTGTAACGTGGTCCTTTCCTTCTGCGGGACCAGGTTGTCTCCTAATATTGCGAGACTTTCTAGGGCACCCCGATGGGCTTGGGCCATAGAACCTTCAGGGCGCTGATTGATGAGGTATGCTTGCGAGATTGGCAGTTGCTCCCGCGACGGTTTTTGGCCGTGGCATGCCCGCGGTGTCCGTGGTCATGAAGGACTTGGTCAGATTCGACGTTATTTCTCTGGCGTCATCTTCCGAAAGTCTGGATAACCTTGATCGGTGCTTGCCTGCTCCTTGAGTGCTTCGAGAGGCGCTTCCTCGCGAGCCCCTCCGTCGTTCACTAGATTGGTCTGCAGCGGATAGGCGTCTCTCGAGGGTGGCTTGCTCTTTCGATAGACGCTCCCGGTTTTTCTCCAATATAGAGCGATAAGCGTTGAGGGTTCCAACTGAGGTTCCTGCGGGGAGCGGTGTGTTGTTAAGCACGGCTGCCTTGGCTGCTGCCCACTCTTCCTCTGCGATGGTGTAATCGTTGTTGTTGTTACTAGCGCTGTTTCCAAAACTTGCTCGTCTGCTGGAGCGGGGGGTGTGATCTCCATCTCCCCTGTTCCTTGTGTTTCCTGTGTTATTGGCGGCATAAACCTGGTGGTGTGCCGTTTTCCGGGTCGTACCTTGGACGATGCTGTCGATACTATCCTCTCCCGATGAATACTGGGCGTTGCAGATGAACGGTGTGTCGCTTGATCCTAGCCCGTGCCTGGTATCGCAGTTCAAGCAGTAGTACAAGGTCATCTCCGAAGATGTGGGACTATCGGATCCAACCGACATCGAAGACGTCGAACGAGGAGTTGATGGCGGAGGCGAGTTCGTTGAGTCCGTCAGACCAGCCGAAAGGTCGACTGATAACGGCGTGCCTGAACCTGTTGATCTGGAGGCGAGTGGTTCTAGCAGCCGAAGGACTCCTTCCGAGTTGACGTTGTAGTGGACGCTGCCGAAGGTCATCTCCATGTTTCCTTGTAGATCAGAAAAGGTCGAGCGAGAAGAGTCGCTGTGCGGGGAGAATTCATAGGAGCCGAATCGAATCGGGCTTCCTAGACTCGGTGACGATGGCGTCGATGAAGCTACCGATGACATGACTGGATCTGCCGATGACCGATCTTGTGCCGATAGATTTCCCACAGACGGCGCTAATTGTCGAGGGTACTCCTCGGCAATGCCCTCCGATTGGGGCTTAGGGTTGATGGAATCCTATAGGCTGACACGAGACATCGGTTCGCAGACAAGCGGGGAGAGCAATTTACCCAGGTTCGGGGCCCTCGATGAGGTAAAACCCTTACGTCCTCCTTGTCTGATCTTGATTATGAGAATATTGGGTTACAATGGGGTGCCGAAGGTTTCGGCTGAGATCTCGTCGAGAGGCTAAGTGCTGCGGCGACCTAGCTCTAGACTTCTGGTGGCTAAAGTTGCTAAGATTGATCGTGTCCCTCGGTAGCCCCTCTCCTGGCCTTTATATAGGAGGCCAGGTCTCAAGAGGTCCAACCGGGTACGACTAGGTTTACAGGAGTCCTATCTCTATACTTTCCTTGTTCGGCTCCTTCTTTGTCTTGTCCGTCAAGGAATCTTCTGCTGCATCGTCCAAGTGGCCCGCCTTGCCATCGAGTACCTTCATGGGCCTCCAATTAGATTGTACATGATAGGGCAATGTCGGTTACCCAAAGGGTAATGCCCACGTCAGACGCCGAGAACCTCCATCGCCGTTCTCAGGTAGGTTCCTCTTGCTCCACTAGTCTTTCTCTGCGCAACACTGTTCTTGGGCCGGTAGGGTATTTGCCTCCTCTTTTCTTTTGTTTTTTCTCTTACTCGTAGATCTTCGCGAGGGGATAGATTTGGGGAAAACAGTTTGTAGCTAGGTTCCGCACTTAGCGAAACATGTCTTCAGAGGAATCCCTTCCGGAACTCTCCGCCAACTCTCACCATAGAGAGAGCCCTTCTACCTCTTCCGGAGAAGAGATTCCGGTTGACCAAGCCACCGATGGGCTCGAGGAGGACCTCGCCCAAATCGAAGAAGCTACCGGTAGCCCCGCTCAAGCTACCGGTGATCCAGGAAAAGAAGCCGGCAGTTCGAGCCGGGGTGCCACCGCCCACTCTTCCGGCGTAAACTTGGATTCTTATACACGCGGGGCCTGGATGGGATCCGACGTGACTCAGGCAGAAATTGATTGGCTCTACCGGTATCGGAGAATACCGGAAGAGGTTTGGTGCCGTGTTCCTGGCGAGGAGCGGCAGCCTGAGCCTCAGCCCGGTGAGTATGTTGTCTTTTCCGCCCATTTTGAGCGCGGTCTAGGCCTTCCGGCGTCGGACTTCTTCCGGCGCTTTCTCGACTTTTACGAACTCCAGCCCCATCATCTTCCGGGCAACTCCATCTTCTACCTTTCTTATTTTACCGCTTTCATGGAGGGATACGCCGGTATCACTCCTTCTGTAGATAACTTCTCCTATTTCTATTACCTCCGGAAGAATTCTATCCAAGATAAGTAACTTCCGCACCCCAAGCCGTTCGTTCGGTGTGGGGGTTGCATCCTCTCGCCCCGCCAAGGGAGCTTCTTCTACAAGCTCTTCGGTCTGGAATCTGTCCGGACCTGGCAGAGATCTTTTTTCTAAGTCCGGAACGGTGGCCCGGAAGACTTTATCAACCTTCCGGAATATGTACTCGGGCCTCCCAGTATGAAGAACTGGTTCCACAATCCTAAGGATGATAAGGAGTCCAAGCGGGTGGCCCTTTTCGTCGAGAAGAACAAAAAGGAGACCAACTTTGCGCGGATGACATGGTTATGCTTTTTCTCTCGCGCCGGGTCCAGCCCCTTCAGCGCCACGCCCATAAGATCAGCCAGATGTCAGGCCGGATGGACCCGACAAGGATCACCACCCACTCACTAAGCACCCCTGACTTGGTCCTTAATGCCAAGCAGATCTGCCAGAACACGCTGAAGCCTAGCGGAAAATATGGGCTGCTTCCTGACAGCCGCAGCAACTCTCGTCCGCCCGGATAAGATCTTGGGGTCTCCGGAAAACCTTTTTCCGGTGTACTTGTGAATCTCTGGTTTTGACTTGGTTCTTTTATGTTGCAGAACTTCTCCCGGATCGCCAGGGAGGAGCCAACCTCTTACGCCCCCAACCGGCGTTTCCACGACGACTGCGACGCTGACCCCTACGTGAAGGGGAGACACAAGATGGGTCCGACGCACGTCAGGCACCCCAGTAACTTTTCAACTCCTCATCCGGCAAACGATTCCGGTTCTGACGTTGAGGTCGTTGTCCTCGAGGTATATTGTTCACCTCTTTTTCCTTATAAACAGTTTCTTTGTAGATCTTCGCTCAGCCGGTGCGAACCCTCAGGTCGTGTAGCACGTGGCTCCCCTGGCATGTAACACCCCAACTTTTGCAACCTTGATTAATTATCCTTGTTGCAAAAATTAGGGGTAACAAAAACTTTTTCTAAAGACTAATTAGATGAATTGCCTTGATCTGGTTGTTATGATGAATTGTTTTGATCTGTTGGTAGATGTATTGTCTTGATTTGATTGTTGAGTTTTGTCTTGAGCTACCTCATAGAACAATACCCCTAGTGGTAAAGCAAGCAACTCACCTAATAAAAACACATGTGTCTTAGGAAAAGTTGTTTTCCTTTTTACTTCTTGAAACCCTTATCCTGATGGCAACATGAGTGTGCCATCTTGATCTTTCCTCTTTGTGTTAATCTAGCCCCAAATCATCCTTAAATCAAAACTTGGAATCATCTGCTCCTTATCATATCTTTCCCTTGCCATCTAAGGCAATGCACTTGGTCCTAGACCTGCCTTGTCTTGAGCACTTCTCAACCATGTCCTGGCCTTGAACCAAATCCCTCACCTACTTATTTATCCTTGTCTGTTTTGAAGACAAGTCATCAGATTGTTATGGCAGGCTTACAAGATTCCAACTTTGGCAGTTGATATCTAAGCACCCACAACTGTTTCTGGTGACCTTAATGCATGAATCTCATCCGTGCATCACCCTCTACAACCTTCACATCTTGCATGTCTCAGTCTACCCTTGCAACACATATATCCAACTTGATCTTGCACCCTATCCTTTGTTTCAATCCTAGATCACTTCCTTCACTTTTACCTCTTGTTTTATTCAGGTTTAATCTTCACAAAACCAAGAGTGGGAATGATGGGTACATTTTGTAGCCACCATCTACCCTTGAGAACACTCCTCCCTAAATTAGCTTTCTCTCTCAAAAACCCTATTGTTTTTCCTTCTCTAGTTTTGATCACAAAACTACTTCTAGTTTCATTAAATCTTTTCAAGATATTTCTTCAAAGAAAACAAAGAACTGAAATGGGTTTCTCATCCCATTTCTACCATGTACTGATTTCTAAAACATTATTTTCTATCTTGCCTTCTTTGTAACAAAAGGCTTGTTTATGGTACCTATACCATTTCTTGTTTACTTTAAATTTGAGAAAACTCTACTTCACTTGAGAAAGTAAGTAGAACATTTTGAACTCCTATGTTCCAACTAGTTCTCTCAACATTTTCAAATTCCATTCCACTAGAGTTCATTCCCAATTGTCCCTAGACAATTGAGGTGTGTCCTATACCTTTCAATTAAACTCTTTTTCAAATAGCAACTCTTGCACATCTTGAGCACATCTCTGATCTACCACATTGTATGTCCTCATCCTCCAATTCTTGATCAGATGGATGATCATTTGATAAATTCCAAATGGACTCCCTTCAACTAAACTCTAGACTCGGGGAGTATTTCAAACCACTCCCAATTGACCTCTAATTTGTAGAGCAACTTATATTCTTTTCCATCATCACCTTCACCTCATTGATTGATGATTTATGTCACCATATTCATCATTGTGGGTATATGGTTACTTCACTCACCATCTCTCTTAACCTTGCTCTACCATTGCCTAAACCTCTATCACCACCATCATCTCTTGGCCAAATTGACAATTTGATCAATTGCTTTATTCTTCAATATTGGCATCAATATTTATTATCATCTCTCTTCCTAATTTAAACACATCATCTAAGTCACCATCTTGGCAAAGAATTATGTGGCTCCACTATAATCAACATGTATGTTGGAAACTCCCTTTTTATGATTCATTTTAGAGTGGCACATGAAGGAGCCGGCCATGGCAAGAATTTCGGCCAGCCCTTCCTCTTCATTTCCTTCCTCCACAAGCCTTGCCTCCCACCTAACCCAATAAATAAATGGGCAGCCACCCACCTTAGCCAATCACAGAGGAGGCAGCCAACTCCCTCGCCCTCTATAAAAGCCCCTTGCCCGGCCACCCTCCCTCTCTTTGCTCTCATTTTTCACTCCCCACTCTTTCCTCCACTCCAACACACTCTCCTCCTACCTCTCCCCACGAAATTGCTGCTCCTCCCAGCTCCATGGACGGCCATGGCCATGGAAACCACTCCAAGATGAAGCTCCCTCCTCCCTCAAGCTCCCCCTCACCATGAGAGCATCCCTCTCACTCTCTTCTCCCCTAACCCTAGATGAATCGTCCTCTCTTTCTCTTTTCCCCTCTCACAAGATTGGATCTTGATGCAGGTGCATGTTGGTCCAAGCATGGAGAAGCTTCACCCATCCTCAGATCTGAAGTTCTTGACCAAAGTTCGTCCAAATCCCTGCAGTAATTTTTGTAATCTTGCTGTTTCAAATTCTGCATGATTTTGTAAAATCCGCCAAAACTCATGTACAGCTCCAAATCGAGTGATTCAAGTTCCACGGTTAGCTATTGAAAAGATCTACAACATGGCGTTGGTTTCATCGTCAAATTCGTAACATATTTTCCTTAGTAAATAAAGTTCTTAAAACATGCAGATTCACTGTTTGTTAGATTTGATTTGCTTTACAAAACCTTTTTGAGCAAACTCAATAGGAGATGAAAGCCCTCTCCAGTAGCTTCATTTTGCCGTTGGTCGCACCTCAAATGAATTCCTAAAATTGAAATGGTTAACAGATCAAGTTCTGGTCAGATCTGACTTTGTCTGTTTAGACCAGGAGCTTGGAGGCGAATTTGCGCGTGAAACCAATTGCATTAGAACCGTATTCTTTCAGATGCAACTGATCTCATGTTTTTAGGATTTTTATACGATTTTTGGCATACAGATCTTGTTTTCTGTACAGTCACATTCAAGCTAAGTTCTAAAATTGTAGGATTAACCTTTTTGAGTCATTCCAATTGGGTTAGTCTTGTATTAGTATTGGCCATCTAGGAAAAATACTGTTAGTCTCTGTTCATGCATATTGGTTACTGATATTAACATGTGTGTGCTATATGAGTTGTTGGTCCAAAACTTTTTGGTTTATTTAAAACCCTTGACCAACTCTTTTTATTAGAATGGGACAATCTTTGTTTTATGCTTGAAAAACAAAACCTCTACAACTTAACTTTAGCTCTATTGTTTTGCTTAAGTTTCCAAATGATGTGGTATATGGTTTGCTTCCTATTTTGGATGTAGTGTTATGTGAGCAAACTAAATTAGGAAAACTGATTTCTACTTTTCCAAAAATGTTTGAAAATATAATGTGAATGTTTTTGATGCCAAACTAATGCACTTGTCCTCTTTTTGATGTTATCTACCAGGGGATATTTGGTTTATACCATGGTGATAACCGAGAGAGGCAATTGCTAAGTTGTGATGCACTCATACCTCTACTGGGTAAATAAATGGGGTTTTCTAAATTAAAACTCTTAAAGTTGTTTTGTGGTATCTATAAATCCTTAGTATGTTATCCCTTGGCTGCATGGTTAGTTGTTGATTGTTGAATGTTATCTTGTTGGTGCGAGGTGATTGATTGTGTTCCTTTCATATTTTCTGGCGATAGATGCGAACCATTCCGGAGAAGAAGTGGAATCGAGCGAGGATTTTATTTATATTGTTGGATGGAGTTGAAGAAGTCCAGGGACAAACAAGCCAACCAAGGCAAGCCATCTTTTTATCTCTGATTGTTGTGTCTCATATTGTTGACACCTTGTTATTATTCTTGTCTCTTGCTCTATTGTGTCTTAGTCTCTTTATGTTGTCAAAGCATGATGGTCCTCTTGGTCATATCTATGCACCTCTTAAGTGAGTAATGGGAAATATCATGATCATGGCTATGCCATCCTACTTGGTTATCCTTACATGCTTACCTTAAGTATGTTACCCACCTTGCCGATTCACACATACACCCTTTTCTAGTGAATTGATAGTATCATGATATTGGTGTACCCTCTAAGTGTGATGGGTATGCCCACCTATCTTGTGTGTGTCGACCTCTTGACACCATTCTTGCACCCCTTAGAGGTATGATGGTTGGCATCATTCTCTCTTGTTGATGCTATGCATACTTACTCCCAAGTATGTTGAACCTCTTGTTGATGCTATGCATACTTACTCCCAAGTATGTTGAACCTCTTGTTGATGCTATGCATACTTATTCCCTAGAATGTTTAACCCCTTGTTGATGTCATGCATACTTACTCTCGAGTATGTTGAACCCCTTGTTGATCTTATGCATGCTTACCCTAAACATGTATGTCCCTTTGACCACATATAATGCCATCTTCTTAGTGCTATGATGATTAACATCATGGCCTTTGTTGAATCCTCCTACTTATGTTGTCCCTATACATGCTTACCCTAAGCATGTATGACCCCCTTTGACACCACAATCATCATCTCCTTAGTGGTATGATGGTTAGCATCATGCCCTCATTGATATCTTAGTTCTCCACAATAAAACCTTAGGTTGGGAAACCCCGATGTTTTATGTTTTGGAAAGACTTTGAAAATTTGGGAAGACGCGGTCTTGCCCAAGAGTGTCTCAAGAAAAAGGGTCTTGAGAATTCAGAAAATGGTACATGGTTAGTTGGTGACAAAAAATTGTGGGTAAAATGATTTTGAAGGAACACTGCGTATAAGTGTTCGCCATCCCAACTTTTTATCGCGCAACCACACTACCCTGGTGTGGGATGGGGCTTAGCCCGTAGTTTGTTGAAGCTGGCGTGGGACACCTCACAACTTTCTATAGGGGTGGATATGGCCCCTGAAGCCGGGTTGCGCTCTGGAGGAGGCAATACACTGTAGTTGCCTATAGCCGGACGATTACTGAGGGTCTTCTGTCGTGGCGCCGGAGATACGCTCAAAAAGGAGGTATGCTGCCGGGGTGCTGGGAAGGGTTAAGCCCACAGGGAAGGACTCATGCCAGTGGAGATAAGCGAAAGGTTATGTTCGGGTATCCGTCGTGGCATATGTTTTATGCGGGGATGATGCCCACACGATAGGTATCCGGATAGTTGTGGGGAAAGTGTGCAAACTCTGCAGAGTCAAATCTATTCGAATAGCCGTGTCCACGGTCATGGACGGGTTGAAATGGCCATACTTAACCGGGGCTAGTTTTGTTTAAGAAATATTTTTCAAAGAAAAAGGGAAAGTTGTTCTCGGAGTACCGGAAGGGTACGGGAAAGGTTGTTGACCATATGGAGATGGTCGGAAAGGATATAAAAAGGGCTACTCCCATTCTAGTGTTTTATGTAGTGGAACTCTGTTGAAGTATATTCTTCTTAAAAGATATAGAGATGTCATAGGACTCCCATAGTGTCCCCATCAACTGTGATGTCGGGATGCTATATCCACAAGAGAAACAATTTCTCTTCTTCATGCTATTTCCACAAGAGAAATTAGCTCTTCCCTCTTGTCATCTTAGATTAGCATTTGTTATCTTGCACTCTTGCAAAGTACCTTCTTGATGGTTTGCGAGTACAATTCCAATGTACTCACGGCTTTGTCCCTGGCTATTTACTTCGCCAGACTTGGAGGAACACGACGGATGAAGAAGGAGTTGGCGACGTCTATGCGAGCTAGGAACGTCTTCCAAGTCATCTGTCTGTAGGGTTTATGGCAGATGACTTGGGCTCCGCGTTGTTGAAGTGATGATGCTACTCTGATGTTTACATAGGCCCTTCTAGGCAATTATGTAAGTATTGGTCATGTGACCTGATTGTAATTTTCTTATTCCGCTTTGTAATGGATGGTGTAATTTGATATCAGTTCGGTTATGTGTTCACGGCGCACTGATCATGGGATCGTGAACTGTATACATAACAAGATATTTTGGACAGCTGGTCCGGGGACCCCACGGAGCTGGTATCAGAGCTATCCTGACTGTAGGAGACCTTAGTTAGCATGGACGTTAGTTAGGAAACAAGTACTTGGGAAAAACTATTTACGAAACAAATTCTTTCTTTAGTCGGAAGCATAGCTTCTACTCCTCTTAATTCTTCAAAACTTCTAAATTCTTATCTCTCCGCTTTATTAAAATGTTTTAAAATTCTTACTCTGCTGTCTCATCCACTTCAAACCTACATATTGGACGATGTCCCCAACTCAGACCGGAGTCTCGAACTCAAAGATGGATCAATCCCTCAGGAAGACTAATGTACCTCCAACAGCAGTTTTTGGAGATTGGATGCCGACTCATGTTTTCGGGATGTCGAGACTAGAAGTTCTACACAGTTTTCTCCTCCGCCTCAACTTCAACGACTCAACACCTGGCCCCTTCACCACCAACTGCTACAAGGATCCAAGTTGAAGCTGATGCCGACGATATGAAGACATCAGCATATGTGACCAACCCCAAACCTATAGGATGGATAGGTCAAACTCAATCGCTTCGATTGAGCTACCCCCACGTATTAGGTATCCCTAGATACTTAGAGTGCCTTCTTTGGTGTGCTGATTGCTTGTAGCTTCCTAGTGTGCTGCCTTGAGTGTCTTTTATTTGTTTGTTGTGTGTATGTTTTTCGTAGTCTTTCGGCCTGAAAAATACTCTTAGTATGATAAACTAGCGTAGGAAGCCTCCCTAGGATGTTTTCACCCTCATCTACCTCGCCGATGAATTGCTAACTCCTAGTTAGTTGGATAGGTTAGCGGAAGACTCTAACTCTAAACCCGTTAACAGTTGATTTTCAACCCCAGGAAAAAACTAACCTAAACCCCTATCTCCTATCTACGCTAACTACCTTCAAGATCCGCTGAAGCAACTCTACTACGCTGATGAAGTAGAAGCCAGTACATTCAAGAGTAACTGCAACTCCGCGGGAACATGAAGCCATGCTAATTTGGTCTAACCTTGGAGAATAATCACGCTAACCGCGAGGATATATTTTGGAAACTACCCTCTAACACACCGTCTAACAAGCTAAGAAAAATAATAGAGCCAAAGCCAAGCTGCATCACATGGTTCATCCGCTCCTCATCAAGTGAAGCTCCGGAAGATACCTCAAGACTCAAAACTTGGTGCAACTTACCCGCTCACTTCCAACTGGTATAAGTCAGCACCGAATCGCAAGCTGAAGATTGTCTTCGACGACCGTTGTTGCTGCTTCATAGGGATACCAACCAGGAGCTCTAGCGACTTACTAACTCGCCGCGCGTCCCATATGGTTTAGTTAACACCGTGTTTACCTATGGAAGCCGTGGTCTACACGTCTCCCCCGAAGATTCTTCAACTGAATACGGAAGATCGACGACTTCTTCAGAAGCCTAGACAGAACTACAAGGCAGAAGCTCTGAGTTTTTCCGAGAAACCCGATGAAAAATCTTAAGGGTGGAAGACTTCGTCTTCCACTATAAATTGGAGCTAACCCTAACATTTTCCACCTTTCTAAAACACCATTGGGAACTTGGGATGCACTAACTCCCCTCGAAGCCGTGGACTGCGCATCGCCCCCTGAAGATGTTTTCAACTCAAGACAGGAGATCGATGACTTCATCAAAAAGCGCCCGACAAGACCCGTGGCCGAAGCTGAGAGTTTTCAAATCCCGTTGAACAATTTTAAGGGTGGAAGACTTTGTCTTCCACTAAAACTTAAATCTAACTCTAAAAAGTTTTCAACCCTGCTAAAGCACCGTTGGAGTACACTAACTCTCCTAGAAATCATGAACCCCCGCTAGGATCGTTAAGAAACTACAGATCCAACACCTGCATGGAGTAGTCAACCTCTTCATGAAGCTCGCCATCGGCAGAAATCCATCATGTCTCCCAGAAGATGAAGAAACGACCTCCTCGACAACTTTGTGTCTACAAGAAAATGGAGTCTAACTTTAGTTAAAATTTACAACCCCTCTAGTTCTACGCTCAGTAATCTCGGGACGAGATTATTTTAAGGGTGGAAGATCTGTAACACCCCAACTTTTGCAACCTTGATTAATTATCCTTATTGCAAAAATTAGGGGGAAAAAAAACTTTTTCTAAAGACTAATTAGATGAATTGCCTTGATCTGGTTGTTATGATGAATTGTTTTGATCTATTGGTAGATGTATTGTCTTGATTTGATTGTTGAGTTTTGTCTTGAGCTACCTCATAGAACAACACCCCTAGTGGTAAAGTAAGCAACTCACCTAATAAAAACACATGTGTGACTTAGGAAAAGTTGTTTTCCTTTTTACTTCTTGAAACCCTTCTCCTGGTGGCAACATGAGTGTGCCATCTTGATCTTTCCTCTTTGTGTTAATCTAGCCCCAAATCATCCTTAAATCAAAACTTGGAATCATCTGCTCCTTATCATATCTTTCCCTTGCCATCTAAGGCAATGCACTTGGTCCTAGACCTACCTTGTCATGAGTACTTCTCAACCATGTCCTGGCCTTGAACCAAATCCCTCACATACTTATTTATCCTTGTCTGTTTTGAAGACAAGTCATCAGATTGTTATGGCAGGCTTACAAGATTCCAACTTTGGCAATTGATATCTAAGCACCCACAACTGTTTTCTGGTGACCTTAATGCATGAATATCATCCGTGCATCACCCTCTACAACCTTCACATCTTGCATGTCTCAGTCTACCCTTGCAACACATATATCCAACTTGATCTTGCACCCTATCCTTTGTTTCAATCCTATATCACTTCCTTCACTTTTACCTCTTGTTTTATTCAGAGTTTAATCTTCACAAAACCAAGAGTGGGAATGATGGGTACATTTTGTAGCCACCATCTACCCTTGAGAACACTCCTCCCTAAATTAGCTTTCTCTCTCAAAAACCCTATTGTTTTTCCTTCTCTAGTTTTGATCACAAAACTACTTCTAGTTTCATTAAATCTTTTCAAGATATTTCTTCAAAGAAAACAAAGAACTGAAATGGATTTTGTTTGTCATCCCATTTCTACCAAGTACTGATTTCTAAAACATTATTTTCTATCTTGCCTTCTTTGTAACAAAAGGCTTGTTTATGGTACCTATACCATTTCTTGTTTACTTTAAATTTGAGAAAACTCTACTTCACTTGAGAAAGTAAGTAGAACATTTTGAACTCCTATGTTCCAACTAGTTCTCTCAACATTTTCAAATTCCATTCCACTAGAGTTCATTCCCAATTGTCCCTAGACAATTGAGGTGTGTCCTATACCTTTCAATTAAACTCTTTTTCAAATAGCAACTCTTGCACATCTTGAGCACATCTCTGATCTACCACATTGTATGTCCTCATCCTCCAATTCTTGATCAGATGGAAGATCATTTGATAACTTCCAAATATACTCCCTTCAACTAAACCCTAGACTCGGGGAGTATTTCAAACCACTCCCAATTGACCTCTAATTTGTAGAGCAACTTATATTCTTTTCCATCATCACCTTGACCTCATGAATTGATGATTTATGTCACCATATTCATCATTGTGGGTATATGGTTACTTCGTTCACCATCTCTCTTAACCTTGCTCTACCATTGCCTCTATCACCACCATCATCTCTTGGCCAAATTGACAATTTGATCAGTTGCTTTATTCTTCAATATTGGTACCAATATTTATTATCATCTCTCTTCCTAATTTAAACACATCATCTAAGTCACCATCTTGGCAAAGAATTATGTTGTTCCACTATAATCAACATGTATGTTGGAAACTCCCTTTTTATGATTCATTTTAGAGTGGCACATGAAGGAGCCGGCCATGGCAAGAATTTCGGCCAGCCCTTCCTCTTCATTTCCTTCCTCCACAAGCCTTGCCTCCCACCTAACCCAATCAATAAATGGGCAGCCACCCACCTTAGCCAATCACAAAGGAGGCAGCCAACTCCCTCGCCCTCTATAAAAGCCCCTTGGCCGGCCACCCTCCCTCTCTATGCTCTCATTTTTCACTCCCCACTCTTTCCTCCACTCCCACACACTCTCCTCCTACCTCTCCCCACGAAATTGATGCTCCTACTAGCTCCATGGCCGGCCATGGCCATGGAAACCACTCAAAGGTGAAGCTCCCTCCTCAATCAAGCTCCCCCTCACCATGAGAGCATCCCTCTCACTCTCTTCTCCCCTAACCCTAGATGAATCCAGCTCTCTTTCTCTTTTCCCCTCTCACAAGATTGGATCTTGATGCAGGTGCATGTTGGTCCAAGCATGCAGAAGCTTCACCCATCCTCAGATCTGAAGTTCTTGACCATAGTTCGTCCAAATCCCTGCAGTAATTTCTGTAATCTTGCTGTTTCAAATTCTGCACGATATTGTAAAATCCGCCAAAACTCGTGTACAGCTCCAAATGGAGTGACCCAAAGTTCCACGGTTAGCTGTTGAAAAGGTCTACAACATGGCGTTGGTGTCATCCTCAAATTCGTAACATATTTTCCTTAGTAAATAAAGGTCTGAAAACATGCAGATTCACTGTTTGTTAGATTTGATTTGTTTTACAAAACCTTTTTGAGCAAACTCAACTGGGGATGAAAGCCCTCTCCAGTAGCTTCATTTTTCTGTTGGTCTCACCTCAAATGAATTCCTAAAATTGAAATGGTTAACAGATCAAGTTCTGGTCAGATCTGACTTTGTCTGTTTAGACCAGGAGCTTGGAGACGAATTTGCGAGTGAAACCAATTGCATTAGAACCGTATTCTTTCAGATGCAACTGACCTCATGTTTTTAGGATTTTTATATGATTTTTGGCATACAGATCTTGTTTTCTGTACAGTCAGATTCAAGCTAAGTTCTAAAATTGTAGGATTAATCTTTTTGAGTCATTCCAATTGGGTTAGTCTTGTAGTAGTATTGGCCATCTAGGAAAAATACTGTTAGTCTCTGTTCATGCATATTGGTTACTGATATTAACATGTGTGTGCTATATGAGTTGTTGGTCCAAAACTTTTTGGTTTATTTAAAACCCTTGACCAACTCTTTTTATTAGAATGGGACAATCTTTGTTTTATGCTTGAAAAACAAAACCTCTACAACTTAACTTTAGCTCTATTGTTTTGCTTAAGTTTCCAAATGATGTGGTATATGGTTTGCTTCCTATTTTGGATGTAGTGTTATGTGAGCAAACTAAATTAGGAAAACTGATTTCTACTTTTCCAAAAATGTTTGAAAATATAATGTGAATGTTTTTGATGCCAAACTAATGCACTTGTCCTCTTTTTGATGTTATCTACCAGGGGATATTTGGTTTATACCATGGTGATAACCGAGAGAGGCAATTGCTAAGTTGTGATGCACTCATACCTCTACTGGGTAAATAAATGGGGTTTTCTAAATTAAAACTCTTAAAGTTGTTTTGTGGTATCTATAAGTCCTTAGTATGTTATCCCTTGGCTGCATGGTTAGTTGTTGATTGTTGAATGTTATCTTGTTGGTGCGAGGTGATTGATTGTGTTCCTTTCATATTTTTCGGCGATAGATGCGAACCATTCCGGAGAAGAAGAAGTGGAATCGAGCGAGGATTTTATTTATATTGTTGGAATTATTGTTGGATGGAGTTGAAGAAGTCCAGGGACAAACAAGCCAACCAAGGCAAGCCATCTTTTGATCTCTGATTGTTGTGCCTCATATTGTTGACACCTTGTTATTTTTCTTGTCTCTTGCTCTATTGTGTGTTAGTTTCTTTATGTTGTCAAAGCATGCTTATTCGTAAGCATGATGGTCCTCTTGGTCATATCTATGCACCTCTTCAGTGAGTAATGGGAAATATCATGATCATGGATATTCCATCCTACTTGGTTATCCTTACATGCTTACCTTAAGTATGTTACCCTACTTGCCGATTCACACATACACCCTTTTCTAGTGAATTGATAGTATCATGATATTGGTGTACCCTCTAAGTGTGATGGGTATACCCACCTATCTTGTGTGTGTCGACCTCTTGACACCATTCTTGCACCCCTTAGAGGTATGATGGTTGGCATCTGCTGGCGTGTAGTTGACACACGTCTGTTGGGAACCCCAAGAGGAAGGTGTGATACGTACAACAGCAAGTTTTCCCTCAGTAAGAAACCAAGGTTATCGAACCAGTAGGAGTCAAGGAACACGTGAAGGTTTTTGGTGACGGAGTGTAGTGCGGCACAACACCAGGGATTCCGGCGCCGACGTGGAACCTGCACAACACAATCACAATACTTTGCCCCAACTTAACAGTGAGGTTGTCAATCTCACCGGCTTGTTGTAAACAAAGGATTAAATGTATAGTGTGGAAGATGATGTTTGTTTGCGAAGAACAGTAAAGAACAGAGTTTGCAGTAGATTGTATTTCAGATGTAAAAGAATGGACCGGGGTCCACAGTTCACTAGTGGTGTCTCTCAAATAAGAAATAGCATGTTGGGTGAACAAATTACAGTTGGACAATTGACAAATAGAGAGGGCATAACAATGCACATACATATCACGATGACTACTATGAGATTTAATCAGGGCATTACGACAAAGTACATAGACCGCTATCCGAGCATGCATCTATGCCTAAAAAGTCCACCTTCGAGGTTATCATCCGAACCCCTTCCGGTATTAAGTTGCAAACAACAGACAATTGCATTAAGTATGGTGCGTAATGTAATCAACACAAATATCCTTAGACAAAGCATTGATGTTTTATCCCAAGTGGCAACAAGCACATCCATAACCTTAGAACTTTCTCGTCACCGTCCCGCATTCAATGGAGGCATGAACCCACTATCGAGCATAAATACTCCCTCTTGGAGTTACAAGTATCAACTTGGCCAGAGCCTCTACTAGCAACGGAGAGCATGCAAGAACATAAACAACATATATGATAGATTGATAATCAACTTGACATAGTATTTCATATTCATCGGATCCCAACAAACACAACATGTAGCATTACAAATAGATGATCTTGATCATGATAGGCAGCTCACAAGATCTAACATGATAGCACAATGAGGAGAAGACAACCATCTAGCTACCGCTATGGACCCATAGTCCAGGGGTGAACTACTCACACATCAATCCGGAGGCGATCATGGCGATGAAGAGACCTCCGGGAGATGATTCCCCTCTCCGGCAGGGTGCCGGAGGCGATCTCCTGAATCCCCCGAGATGGGATTGGTGGCGGAGGCGTCTCTGGAAGGTTTTCCGTATCGTGGCTCTCGGTACTGGGGTTTTCGCGACGAAGGCTATAAGTAGGCGGAAGGGCGGAGTCGGAGGGCTGACGAGGGCCCCACACCATAGGGCGGCGTGGGCCCACCCTTGGCCACGTGGCCCTGTGGTGTCGGCGCCTCGTCGCCCCACTTCGTAATCCCTTCGGTCTTCTGGAAGCTTCGTGGAAAAATAAGACCCTGGGCGTTGATTTCGTCCAATTCCGAGAATATTTCCTTTGTAGGATTTCTGAAACCAACAACAGCAGAAAACAACAACTGGCTCTTTGGCATCTCGTCAATAGTTTAGTGCCGGAAAATGCATAATAATGACATAAGTTGTGAATAAAACATGTGAGTATCATCATAAAAGTAGCATGGAACATAAGAAATTATAGATACGTTTGAGACGTATCAAGCATCCCCAAGCTTAGTTCCTACTCGCCCTCGAGTAGGTAAACGATAACAAGGATAATTTCTGAAGTGACATGCTATCATAATGTTGATCAATACTATTGTAAAGCATATGAGATGAATGCAGCGATTCGAAGCAATGGTAAATACAATGAATAAACAACTGAATCATATAGCAAAGACTTTCATGAATAATACTTTCAAGACAAGCATCAATAAGACTTGCATAAGAGTTAACTCATAAAGCAATAAATTCTTAGTAGAAAGCTTTGAAGCAACACAAAGGAAGATATAAGTTTCAGCAGTTGCTTTCAACTTCAACATGTATATCTCATGGATAATTGTCAACACAAAGTAATATAACAAGTGCAATAGGTAAACATGTAAGAATCAATGCACACAGTTCACACAAGTGTTTGCTTCTAAGATAGAAAGAAGTAGGTAAACTGACTCAACAATAAAGTAGAAGAATGGCCCTTCGCAGAGGGAAGCATGGATTACTATTTTTGTGGTAGAGCTTTTCATTTTGAAAACATAGAAACAATTTTGTCAACGGTAGTAATAAATCATATGTGTTATGTATAAGATATCTTATAAGTTGCAAGCCTCATGCATAGATTACCAATAGTGCTCGCACCTTGTCCTAATTAGCTTGGATTTACATGGATTATCATTGCATAACATATGTTTCAACCAAGTGTCACAAAGGGGTACCTCTATGCCGCCTGTACAAAGGTCTAAGGAGAAAGATCGCATTTGATTTCTCGTTTTTGATTATTCTCAACTTAGAAATCCATACTGGGAAAACATAGACAACAGATAATGGACTCCTCTTTAATGCATAAGCATTCAACAACAGATAATATTCTCATAAGAGATTGAGGATTGATGTCCAAACTGAAACTTCCACCATGGATCATGGCTTTAGTTAGCGGCCCAATGTTCTTCTCTAACAATATGCATACTCAAACCATTTGATTATGATAAATCACCCTTACTTCAGACAAGACGAACATGCATAGCAACTCACATGATATTAAACAAAGGTGTAATAGTTGGTGGCGTCCCCAGAAGCATGGTTACCGCTCAACAAGCAACTTATTAAGAAATAAGATACATAAGTATATATTCTTTACCACAATAGTTTTTAAGGCTATTTTCCCATGAGCTATATATTGCAAAGACAAAGAATAGAATTTTAAAGGTAGCACTCAAGTAATTTACTTTGGAATGGCAGAAAAATACCATGTAGTAGGTAGGTATGGTGGACACAAATGGCATAGTTTTTGGCTCAAGGATTTGGATGCACGAGAAGAACTCCTCTCAATACAAGGCTAGGCTAGCAAGGTTGTTTGAAGCAAACTCAAGTATAAAACGGTACAGCAAAACTTACATATGAACATATTGCAAGCATTATAAGACTCTACGCTGTCTCCTTGTTGTTCAAACACCTTAACCAGAAAATATCTAGACTCTAGAGAAACCAATCATGCAAACCAAATTTTAACAAGCTCTATGTAGTTCTTCATTAATAGGTGCAAAGTACATGATGCAAGAGCTTAAACATGATCTATTTGAGCACAACAATTGCCAAGTAACAAATTATTCAAGACATTATACCAACTACCACATGAAGCATTTTCTGTTTCCAACCATAATAATAATGAACGAAGCAAATTCAACCTTCGCCATGAACATTAAAAAGTAAAGCTAAGAACATATGTGTTCATACGAAACAGCGGAGCGTGTCTCTCTCCCACACAAGGAATGCTAGGATCCGATTTTATTCAAACAAAAATAAAAATAAAAACATACAGACGCTCCAAGTAAAGCACATAAGATGTGACGGAATAAAAATATAGTTTCACTAGAGGTGACCTGATAAGTTGTCGATGAAGAAGGGATGCCTTGGGCATCCCCAAGCTTAGATGCTTGAGTCTTCTTAAAATATGCAGGGATGAACCACGGGGGCATCCCCAAGCTTAGACTTTTCACTCTTCTTGATCATATTGTGTCATCCTCCTCTCTTGACCCTTGAAAACTTCCTCCACACCAAACTCAAAACAAACTCATTAGAGGGTTAGTGCATAATTGAAAATTCACATATTCAGAGGTGACATAATTATTCTTAACACTTCTGGACATTGCACAAAGCTACTGAAAGTTAATGGAACAAAGAAATCCATCAAACATAGCAAAACATGCAATGCGAAATAAAAGGCAGAATCTGTCAAAACAGAACAGTCCGTAAAGACGAATTTTTCTGGGGCACTTAACTTGCTCAGATAAAAATGCTCAAATTGAATGAAAGTTGCGTACATATCTGAGGATCACGCACGTAAATTGGCAGAGTTTTCTAAATTTCCTACAGAAGGGGCTGCTCAATATCGTGACAGTAAGAAATCTGTTTCTGCGCAGTAATCCAAATCTAGTATTGACTTTACTATCAAAGACTTTACTTGGCACAACAATGCAATAAAATAAAGATAAGGAGAGGTTGCTACAGTAGTAACAACTTCCAAGACTCAAATTTAAAATAAAAGTGCAGAAGGAAAATAATGGGTTGTCTCCCATAAGCGCTTTTCTTTAACACCTTTCAGCTAGGCGCGAAAGTGTGAATCAAGTATTATCGAGAGATGAAGCATCAACATCATAATTTGTTCTAATAATAGAATCATAAGGTAACTTCATTCTCTTTCTAGGGAAGTGTTCCATACCTTTCTTGAGAGGAAATTGATATTTAATATTACCTTCCTTCATATCAATGATAGCACCAACAGTTCGATGAAAAGGTCTTCCAAATATAATGGGACAAGATGCATTGCATTCAATATCCAAGACAACAAAATCAACGGGGACAAGGTTATTGTTAACCATAATGCGAACATTATCAATCCTCCCCAAAGGTTTCTTTATAGAATGATCAGCAAGATTAACATCCAAATAACAGTTTTTCAATGGTGGCAAGTCAAGCATATCATAAATTTTCTTAGGCATAACAGAAATACTTGCACCAAGATCACATAAACATTACAATCAAAATCATTGACCCTCATCTTAATGATGGGCTCCCAACCATCTTCTAACTTCCTAGGAATAGAAGTTTCAAGTTTTAGTTTCTCCTCTCTAGCTTTTATGAGAGCATTTGTAATATGTTTTGTAAAGGCCAAATTTATAGCACTAGCATTGGGACTTTTAGCAAGTTCTTGTAAGAACTTTATAACTTCAGAGATGTGAGAATCATCAAAATCTAAACCATTATGATCTACAGCAATGGAATCATTGTCCCCAATATTTTGAAAAATTTCAGCAGTTTTATCACAAACAGTTTCAGCAGTCTCAGGCAATTTTGCACGCTTTGCACTAGGAGTAGAAACATTGCCAACACCAATTATTTTATCATTGATAGTAGGAGGTTTAGCAACATGTGAAGCATCAACATTACTAGTGGTGGTAATAGTCCTAACTTTAGCTACATTATTCTCTTTAGCTAGTTTTTCTTCTCTTTCCCACCTAGCATGCAATTCAGCCATCAATCTAATATTCTCATTAATTCGAACTTGGATGGCGTTTGCTGTAGCAAATGACTTAATATCTTTATCTTCATTAGGCATAACTTTCAATTTTAAAAGATCAACATCAGAGGCAAGACTATCAACCTTAGAAGCAAGAATATCAATTTTATCAAGCTTTTCTTCAATAGATTTGTTAAAGGAAGTTTGTGTACTAAATTTTTTTTTAAGAATGGCTTCAAGACCAGGGGGTACACTCCTATTATTGTTGTAAGAATTACCATAACCATTACCATTAGCAGAAGGATATTACTTTTAATGAAGTTCACATCAACATGCTCTTCTTGAGCAGCCAATGAAGCTAAAGGAACATTATTAGGATCAACATTAGATCTACCATTCACAAGCATAGACATAATAGCATCAATCTTATCACTGAAGGAGGAGGTTTCTTCAACAGAATTTACCTTCTTACCTTGTGGAGCCCTTTCAGTGTGCCATTCAGAGTAATTTATCATCATATCATCAAGGAGCTTTATTGCCGCCCCCAAAGTAATGGACATAAAAGTACCTCCAGCAGCTGAATCCAATAGGTTCCGCGAAGAAAAATTCAATCCTGCATAGAAGGTTTGGATGATCATCCAAGTAGTTAGTCCATGGGTAGGGCAATTCTTCACCAAAGATTTCATTCTCTCCCATGCTTGAGCAACATTTTCATTATCCAATTGCTTAAAATTCATTATGTTACTTCTCAAAGATATAATTTTAGCGGGAAGATAATATCTACCAATGGAAGCATCTTTACATTTAGTCCATGAATCTATACTATTCTTAGGCAAAGATAGAAACCAATCTTTAGCTCTTCCTCTTAAGGAGAAAGGAAACAATTTTAATTTTATAATGTCACCATCTACATCCTTATACTTTTGCATTTCACAAAGTTCAACAAAATTATTAAGATGAGCAGCAGCATCATCAGAACTAACACCAGAAAATTGCTCTCTCATAACAAGATTTAGTAAAGGAGGTTTAATTTCAAAAAATTCTGCTGTAGTAGCAGGTGGAGCAATAGGTGTGCATAAGAAATCATTATTATTTGTGCTAGTGAAGTCACACAACTTAGTATTTTCAGGAGTATTCATTTTAACAGTAGTAAACAAAACAAACTAAATAAAGTAAATGCAAGTAACTAATTTTTTTTGTGTTTATAATATAGAGAACGCAAACAAGACAGTAATTAAAGTAAAACTAGTAACTAATTTTTTTGTATTTTTGATATAGAGAACAAACAAAGCAGTAAATAAAATAAAGTAAAGCAAGACAAAAACAAAGTAAAGAGATTGGATGTGGGAGACTCCCCTTGCAGCATGTCTTGATCTCCCCGGCAACGGCGCCAGAAAAAGTCTTGTTGTGCGCAGATTGCCATGGGAGATGGAAATCTTTGTGGTGTAACTTTTCTTCAGTTCCCCGGCAACGGTGCCAGAAAAAGTGTTGCTGGCGTGTAGTTGACACACGTCTGTTGGGAACCCCAAGAGGAAGGTGTGATGCGTACAGCAGCAAGTTTTCCCTCAGTAAGAAACCAAGGTTATCGAACCAGTAGGAGTCAAGGAACACGTGAAGGTTGTTGGTGACGGAGTGTAGTGCGGCGCAACACCGGGGATTCCGGCGCCAACGTGGAACCTGCACAACACAATCACAATACTTTGCCCCAACTTAACAGTGAGGTTGTCAATCTCACCGGCTTGTTGTAAACAAAGGATTAAATGTATAGTGTGGAAAATGATGTTTGTTTGCGAAGAACAGTAAAGAACAGAGTTTGCAGTAGATTGTATTTCAGATGTAAAAGAATGGACCGGGGTCCACAGTTCACTAGTGGTGTCTCTCCAATAAGAAATAGCATGTTGGGTGAAAAAATTACAGTTGGGAAATTGACAAATAGAGAGGGCATAACAATGCACATACATATCACGATGACTACTATGAGATTTAATCAGGGCATTACGACAAAGTACATAGACCGCTATATAGCATGCATCTATGCCTAAAAATTCCACCTTCAGGTTATCATCCGAACCCCTTCCAGTATTAAGTTGCAAACAACAGACAATTGCATTAAGTATGGTGCGTAATGTAATCAACACAAATATCCTTAGACAAAGCATTGATGTTTTATCCCTAGTGGCAACAGCACATCCACAACCTTAGAACTTTTCATCACTTGTCCCGGATTCAATGGAGGCATGAACCCACTATCGAGCATAAATACTCCCTCTTGGAGTTACAAGTATCAACTTGGCCGGAGCCTCTACTAGCAACGGAGAGCATGCAAGAACATAAACAACATATATGATAGATTGATAATCAACTTGACATAGTATTCCATATTCATCGGATCCCAACAAACACAACATGTAGCATTACAAATAGATGATCTTGATCATGATAGGCAGCTCACAAGATCTAACATGATAGCACAATGAGGAGAAGACAACCATCTAGCTACTGCTATGGACCCATAGTCCAGGGGTGAACTACTCACACATCAATCCGGAGGCGATCATGGTGATGAAGAGTCCTCCGGGAGATGATTCCCCTCTCCGGCAGGGTCTTGGAGGTGATCTCCTGAATCCCCCGAGATGGGATTGGTGGCAGCGTCTCTGGAAGGTTTTCCGTATCGTGGCTCTCGGTACTGGGGTTTTCGCGACGAAGGCTATAAGTAGGCGGAAGGGCGGAGTCGGAGGGCTGACGAGGGCCCCACACCATAGGGCGGTGCGGGCCCACCCTTGGCGGCGCGGCCCTGTGGTGTCGGCGCCTCGTCGCCCCACTTCGTAATCCCTTCGGTCTTCTGGAAGCTTCGTGGAAAAATAAGACCCTGGGCATTGATTTCGTCCAATTCCGAGAATATTTCCTTTGTACGATTTACGAAACCAAAAACAGCGAGAAAACAGCAAGCTGGCTCTTCGGCATCTCGTCAATAGGTTAGTGCCGGAAAATGCATAATAATGACATAAAGTGTGTATAAAACATGTGAGTATCAACATAAAAGTAGCATGGAACATAAGAAATCATAGATACGTTTGAGACGTATCAGCATCATTCTCTCGTGTTGATGCTATGCATACTTACTCCCAAGTATGTTGAACCTCTTGTTGATGCTATGCATACTTACTCCCAAGTATGTTGAACCTCTTGTTGATGCTATGCATACTTATTCCCTAGAATGTTTAACCCCTTGTCGATGTCATGCATACTTACTCTCGAGTATGTTGAACCCCTTGTTGATCTTATGCATGCTTACCCTAAACATGTATGTCCCCTTGACCACATATAATGTCATCTTCTTAGTGGTATGATGATTAACATCATGGCCTTTGTTGAATCCTCCTACTTATGTTGTCCCTATACATGCTTACCCTAAGCATGTATGACCCCCTTTGACACCACAATCATCATCTCCTTAGTGGTATGATGGTTAGCATCATGCCCTCGTTGATATCTTAGTTCTCCACAATAAAACCTTAGGTTGGGAAACCCCGATGTTTTATGTTTTGGAAAGACTTTGAAAACTTTGGGAAGACACGGTCTTGCCCAAGAGTGTCTCAAGAAAAAGGGTCTTGAGAATTCGGAAAATGGTACATGGTTGGTTGGTGACAAACAAGTGTGGTTAAAATGATTTTAAAGGAGCACTGCGTATAAGTGTTCGCCATCCAAACTTTTTATCGCGCAACCACACTACCCTGGTGTGGGACGGGGCTTAGCCCGTAGTTTGTTGAAGCTGGTGTGGGACACCTCACAACTTTCTATGGGGGTGGATATGGCCCCTGAAGCCGGGTTGCGCTCTGGAGGAGGCAATACACTGTAGTTTCCTATATCCGGACGATTACTGAGGGTCTTCTGTCGTGGCGCCGGAGATACGCTCAAAAAGGAGGTATGCTTCCGGGGTGCCGGGAAGGGTTAAGCCCACAGGGAAGGACTCATGCCAGTGGAGATAAGCGAAAGGTTATGTTCGGGTATCCGTCGTGGCATATGTTTCATGCGGGGATGATGCCCACACGATAGGTATCCGGATAGTTGTGGGGAAAGTGTGCAAACTCTGCAGAGTCAAATCTATTCGAATAGCCATGTCCACGGTCATGGACGGGTTGAAATGGCCATACTTAACCGGGCTAGTTTTGTTTAAGAAATGTTTTTCAAAGAAAAAGGGAAAGTTGTTCTCGGAGTACCGGAAGGGTACGGGAAACACTAGTAGGAAAACCCTTATAGGCGAAGCTTAGTTCTGTGGCGCACCGTTTTTGGTGCGCCACAGAAACTTATTTTGTGGCGCACGAAGCTCGGTGCGCCACAGAAATAGCTTAATTTTGTGGCGCACTGCTAAACCGTGCGCCACAAAAACTTGGTGGGCCCCACACCCTGTCACCCCCAATCATTGGTTTTACAATTTCTATGGCGCACAAACCTCGGTGCGCCACGAAATACTTCTTCCGTGGCGCACGGCGACGGTGCGCCACAAAAATAAGGTATTACGTGGCGCACTGTATTCGTGCGCCACGGAAATAAGTTATTCACGTGGCGCACTGCGGTCGGTGCGCCACGGAAATAAGCTATTCCGTGGCGCACTGTGGTTGGTGCGCCACGGAGCTAGCGAACCAGATCTACAAAAGTGAGCAACCTCCCACCTACCACACTACACAAGCCATTCTTCTTCCTCCATCTAGCTCGTCCCCCCTTCTCTCTCATACCATTTTGACTCCACTTTTCACTTGCTTGGGTATTTATTACACTTACTTTGGTTGATACTTAATTGGAGTTGAGGAGAAGGCTCTCCATACTCTCTCCTCCTCTCGAAGTCATCGATCGCGGTCTCGTCTCGGTATCGAATCTAGAAGGTGAGTAGTTGGAGGAGACATACATATGCTTGGAGGAGACATGCATATGCTTGTAGATCTTGTGTGGCCGTCGTGTGTATGGATGCTTGTTGCGGGTGAAGCGCTTGTGTGTGTGCCGGTGTGGTGCATGGATGTTTGCCGAAATGTTGATTCATTTCCGTTTCGGCAAGTTTTGCACTACCCATATGTCCTACTTTGAGGAGAGGTCATGCCGAATTTTTCCACTCCATGTAATACCTTGAGGAGAGGTACGGCCCATGCATGTGTGTGCATTTGGTGCGGTTCTAATTTCTGTTCTATGTATACCATTTGCGAGGCAAGCATGGTTCTCTCGATGAGTTCCGCTCGAATCTCTAGATACAAGATAGACGCGAAGGAGGACATGATTCGGAACAATAGGCGCCGAGATAAGATGTCCGTGTCGATCATGCAAACTCGAGCGCTGGATCAACCCGATTCCGGACAAGCTGGAGGAGCACCTGCTGAGGCGCGGTTTCATGCAAGACAACCGGGCGCGGCCGGCCCCATCAAATGGTGCGCATGAAGACCATGTCGAGCGAGACGACTATCATCATGAAGAAGACTATCATCATGCCGACGGGGACTATCATCATGAAGAAGAAGTCGACGGAGAAGATCATCATGAAGAAGAAGATGCCGGCGGAGAACATCATCATGATGAAGAAGAAGATTCCGGCGCGACCACGCTAATTTCGGCCTTGCGGGACTCTCATGTTCAAGATCTGCTCCTCCGGGAGACGAGCAACGATAGAGTTGCAGCTAGAGAGAGAGCCAAGCTGTCGCAAATGGAGAAAGACGGGATGACTCCGATCTTTCACTGGGTGTCGTCCGCGGGATACGCGCTTGCATGTAACGCTTGATTACCTGCGGATGAAGACGCGAGAACAAGTGGACCGATTCCAGCTTCGGCAAGAACTTAAAATTCTGGCACGATCGTCTCCCGGAGAGGAACACATTGCCAAGTAGTACCGAGGAGGCCAAGAAAGTCGTGTGTCCCCTTGACCTACCGCACGAAAAATACCACGCCTGCATTAATGATTGTGTGATTTATAGGTGCGAGTACAAGGACAGAACCACATGTCCGGTGTGTGGCCACGGACGGTACAAGGTTGGGAACAAGAAGGTACCTCGAAAGGTGGTATGGTACTTTCCTATCACTCCCCGTCGCGGCGGTATTTCGTGGACCCTAAGGAAGCAAAGCTCATGCAATGGCACGAGGAAAGGCGAAGCCCGAAGAAGATCCGGAGATGGGCTATATGCTTGACACACCCTTCGGACGGCGGGACGGTGGCAAACATTGGACATCGCCTTCCCTAGGTTCGGGGCGACGCAAGGAACATCGAGGCTGGGTATGAGCACCGATGGACTCAATCCGTTCGGCAACCGAGTAGCACGCATAGCACCTGGCTCTGTGTTTGTATGGCCTTACAACCTACCCCCGTGGCTGTGCACCAAGCAAAGGTACATACACCTGAGTATTCTCATTCGGGGGCCGAAACAACCAGGTGTCGACATGCATTTGTATCTCGGGCTGCTGAAAGAGGAGTTAGACACGTTGTGGAAGACGCCACCCCGTACGTGGGACGCCTACACTAGAACTTATTTCGATATGAGAGCCGCGTTGATCACGACGGTCACGGACTATCCTGGTTACGCATATGTATACGCCGGGTGGGCCACGGATTCAACGGCTGTGTGAAGTGCATGGACGATACCCCGCATCTACAACTACCAAGGGATCCCGGGTCCTCGAAAACCGTCTACCCGGGTGCTCGAAGGTGGCTTCGCTTGGATCACCCGTGGAGAAAACGCGGTGATCTGTTCAATGGTAAAGATGAGCCCGATGGACCCCCACGCCCGAGGAGCGGCGCGAGAAATCGATGATCTTCGAAAAATTGGAAGGAGTGCCCGGCGCCGGGAAAGAAGCGACCGAAGCCGAGCCGCTGCTCGGTGTATGGAAAGCGAGGTCTGTTTTCCACGACTTGGAGTCTTGGAAGGTCCTCCACACGCCCCACAGCCTCGATGTCATGCACATTACGAAGAACGTTACCGAGAGTACGCTTGGCACTCTTTGCAACTCGAGAGAAGTCCAAGGATGGACCGAAAGCAAGATACGATCTTAAACATTTTGGCATCGGGAAAGATCTTCAAGCCCCGATACGACGATGATGATGATGATGATGATGATGATCGGACGGAAGGGACTCAACGTCTCCGTAAAAGGGCTAAGAAGAACGCGGTGCGGCTTCCCGCTGCACTGCTTCACAACGAGTCCGGAGGAGCTCGAGCAGATTTTCAGGTGCCTCCTAGGAGTGAAAGTTCCTCACGGTTACTCGGGGAATATAAGCAGATATCTGGACGTAGCGAAGAAGAGGTTCACCGGGATGAAGTCTCACGATTGCCACGTGCTAATGACGCGAGATACTTCCCGTTGCGATCCGAGGCATAATGGACGAGCACGTCCGTGATACGCTGTTTGGCCTATGCAACTTTTTTGACGTTATCACCGGGAAGTCGATCGGCGTGAGGCAGCTCAAGATGCTACGGGATGAGATCGTGGTGATACTATGTGAGCTCGAGATTTACTTCCCGCTGCATTACGTGATATATGCGTCCATCTCCTTCTCCATGTCGTTGAAGACATCAAGCAGCTCGGCCCAACGTTCCTCCACAACATGATGCCTTTCGAAAGGCGAACGGTGTCATGAAAGGATACGTTCGCAATAGGGCCCGTCCAGACGCAAGCATGGCCAAGGGGTTTCTAACCTACGAGTGCATCTCCTTCTGCGAGAATTATCTAAGCACCGAGGACGACGAGGATCATGTTGGTCTACCACCCGGGACGCACCTCGGGAGGCTCGGCTGGAGTCGGTCACCGCGAGGGCTACCGCTCGGTCCATGTCGGCATTGAAAATCGACGCGACGACTTTGACGGGGCTCACCGGGTCGCGCTACAACACTTAAAACTGACCGAACCTTTCGTGCAAGAGCACAAAAGCATGGTCGAGCAGAATTACATCGATATGGGCCGGCCGAGGAAGATGGGAGACGTAACCAAAAAGCACAACTCCGGCTTCACGCGTTGGTTCAAGCAAACTCAAGCTGGTTGAAGCACGGAGAAATACGCCTTCTACCGAAGATGAAAAACTCATATACACCTTATCACAGGGACCCGCGCATAACGTAAGGACCTATCGGGGTACGACATCAACGGTTACAGATTCTACACCGAGGAAAAGGACGAGAAATAGTGAAAATCAAAACTCGGGAGTAACTATCTTTGTCATACGCCGATGACGAGACTAATGTCAAGGAAAGATTTTTGGAAGGATCGAGGAGATATGGGAGCTCAATTACTGTGGAGAGACGGTGCCAATGTTTCGTGTGAGATGGGCCAAGAAGGTCGAAAAAGAAGGCCGATATTTCACAACCATGGTTATACCCGATGCAAAATCGAAGAACGCATCCGCGAAAAATGAGCCATGGGTACTCGGTAGCCAAGTTGACCAATGCTTCTTCATCACCGATCCGTCGAGGCCTAGCCGTGTTGTCGTGAGGAGGGGCAAGAGGAGCATCATAGGAATGCAAGGAGACGCCAACGAGGAAGACTTGGACAAGAACGGTGACCCGAAGATGGAGGAGGAATTCGACGGGCACTTCGACATGCCTACTACTAGTAAAGTAAGAAGGAAGACCTCCCTACCCTCTAAAGGTTGTCCATTCACGCGAAGAAATCTCAAGGTGGCCGGTATAAAGTATTCAACCGCCAACAACCGAAAGGAGCAAGAAGATTGCGAAGAGACGGCGCTAGAGCTCGGAGCCGGGACGAAGAAGATCTTTTTTTGGTGTATGTGTGTGTGACAAGTACATGCATGTGTGTGTGAGAGAGACAAGAACATGTGTGTGTGAGACAAGTAATTTGTAATTGAAAATCTCTAGTAATTATTATTAAATGTTGTGTTGTTTCTTGAAAATGTAACAAAAACATTTTTAAAAAGGGAAAAAAGTAGGGGCAACCGGGGTTCGAACACTAGGTTACCCAAGCCTACCGAGTGGGCTTAACCACTGGGCTAATCTTGTGTTTACGACGAGACACGGCATTAGCCGGTTTGTTTACCAAGTCGATAAGTTACGTGGCGCACCTAGTGCGCATGCGCCATAGAATTCCTTAATTCCGTGGCGCATGTCCCGCTTGGTGCGCCACGGGATTAGGAATTCTATGGCGCATGCACAACTAGGTGCGCCACGAGCTACGACTTGGTGAAATGAGCGGTTCGCTCTTCCCCCCATCTCTCTCTTCCCCACTCCCCACACTAGCAGTTTCTTCCCCGACAACCACCGCCGCCACCAAGCGCCGCTGCCGCCGAGGAGGAGGAGGAAGGGGACCGCCACGCCGCCGCCGAGCGGGACGCCCAACCCCGAGCCGCCGCCGCGGATCAAGGAGGAGGAGGACCGCCACGCCGCCGCCGAGGACGTGCCCGAGAAGGAGGCCGCCGCACATCGAGGAGGAGGAGGCCGCTGCACCTCGAGGAGGAAGAGGAGAGGCCACCGTCGTCGCTACCGTCACCATCGGTGAGCTTCCCTCTCTCCTTCCCTCCACCTTCCCCCTCCCCTCTTCCCTCCCCTCTCCCCTTCCCTCCACCTTCCCCCCTCCCGGCTAGGGTTCACGCTAGTTAGGGTTCATTGGAGTTCATAGTCTCTGTTTGCAAATTGAAATGCTTTAGGGTTCCTGCTAGTTAGGGCGAATTCTCATGCTCATGCTCATGCTCACTAGAGATTTTAAAATGCTACTGGTTGCAAATAAAGATTTTGAAATAAAGATTCTGCAATATTGTGGTCAAATGGAACGAAACAAGGGACAAAGCAACATGATTGATCCATCTATCAAATGCCTAATGCAAATGCAAATGAAAATGCCTAATGCTACTTGCAAATGAAGTAGGTGCTTGGTTGATATAGCAATAAGTAGTATTTTTTAAATGAACAACCATATTGCAATTATCAAGTGCATGATTATGCCAATACTATTTAGTGTGTTACGAGTAATTAAACCGAGTGCATGCTTGCCATAAGCGCTCTTCGCTTATTGGTGCTTCTTGTGGGCATGCTTGATGCTCATAACAATAATGAAATGAAAAAATGCTTGCTCATGCTCATGCTTGCCATAAATTGCTACTTGGTTCAAATTGCTTGTGATAGCAGCTTTTGTTTTCTTTATTCATTGCTTCTTTGTTTGATTTTTGGGTGAGCTGGATCTTTGCTTTATGAGTGACTAGTAATAAGTAAATGACTTATGTTGCTCATGTTGCTCTCTGGTTAATAAAATGAAATTGCATCATGCCGCTCTACTGGTTTGAAACTAATTTTTTGGTTGAAAATGAATGCGATAGGAAATGCAAAATGAAATGGTAAGCAATTTATATAGTTGGTTTAGTTGGTTTAGATGAAATGCAAAATGCGGTAGCTAGCTAGGTTCATTTAGTTGATTTATGTTGGTTTAGATGAAATGGAAAATGCGGTAGCTTGGTTCATATATAGTTGCTTGCTATATTAACTTTACTTCGCTTCCTTTTGGTCAAATGCATGCTCCTGATCCGGGGTACATAAAAAATTGGAATGCTATTTAATTATATACGGAATAATAGCATTTTCATTTGAAGTCACATGTTGGCGGTAGCTTCTTGGTTGGCTTGCTCTATAAGCTTGTATGCTTGTTTATGCTCTATAATGCTACTAGTACATGAAATGCTACTACTATTTGAATTCATTTAATGTACTCTGGTTTTTGTAGTGCTCCGAGGTTGTGTAGTGCTCTAGATTTGTAGTGCTCCAGGTGGTAGTGCTCCAGGTGGTAGTGCTCCAGTTTGTAGTGCTCCAGGTGGTAGTCATTGTTGTTGTCTTGCTCCAGCGAGGTTTATGTTGGCTTTTGTTTGATGTATTGTAGATGGGCAAGTTTGTATGGTCGATATATGGTGGATATTTTTGCAGGGATTTCATTGAGTTGCCCATTTCTCCCGAAGCGTTGATTAACTTCCGTTTCGGTTGAGAAATGGGCACTCCTACGTAGAAAAATTAGCAAAAGTCATGCCGAATTTTCTGGTTGACTTTTGTACTAACTTGTTGCCTCTTTTTAATGAAGTGCAAATAAACATGTCGGGCAACACTTCTAAGCCCGGGAGCCAGAACGATGAAGCGAGAGAGGCCAACAAGGACTTACGGGAGGGCTACGAGCAGCCCCGGAAGGCCGCCGCCGAGTCGCCCGACGATGAGGAAGAGGGCCGGGACGCCGCCTCCGAGGGAGAGGGCCGGGACAACTGCCTCCGAGGGAGAGGGCCGGGGGCCGCCGCCGACACCGGCGACGATGACGATACACGGGACGACGCCGCCCGGACCGGTGAAGAGACGGCCGGTGAAGAGAACGCGGCCAACCGCACGGAAGGTGATAGCGGCGGCAACCCTCGGGAGGGTAAGAAGAAGAGGACGGCGAGGAGGGCAAGGAGGGATCGGAGGCCGCAAGTGCTCGCCAACGTCACCGATCATTTCACGGTAGTCTCCGAAAGTGGCCTACCCTTGGAGCCTTCGTGGGTTGCCAAAGGGTACGGCATGCAACTAGGGTGCATCGTCCGGTGAAACCGTGCCGATCCTAACTCGGGACCTCGAAGCAAGGAGAACGAGGCTATCGTCCAATCCCTCCTCCGAAGCTTCTACCAACGATACACGTTCCCGGAGCCGTTAAATAAGAAGGTGGACTCTTTAGCTCTCACGAAGATGAGCACCGCCTTGAGCAGCTGGAAGAACCGGCTGAAGGGAAAGATCGAGGCCGGTGAAAGCTGGGAGAGGATAAGTAGCAAAGACCCGTCGCTCTCCTTAGAAGACTTTAATGCATTCAAGTCTTACTTACGAGTGACGTTGTTAAAAAATGGACCGCTCGGGGAAGAAAATGCGGGATTTGAACTTAGGGACCCACCATTGCGGAAGCGGCGGTTACCGAGGAAAACAGCCCACTTGGGACAAGGAGGATGCCGAGATGGTACGTACGGGGAAAGAAAACCCCTGGCACAAAATCCGGGATGAACGAGGCTAGGAACTTTGTCCGGTCCCGCTACTACTTAGGCGGAAGACGGGGGAATTTATTACGGATCACGAAGACGTGAAGGGTTTCGAGAAGTACACTGGTAAGGATAGTTCTATATTATTTCGCTCATCTTATTAGGCAATGAAGCCAAATGGGCTAACCTTAAGTTCCTTTGTCTAAAGGATGAAGAGTTGACGAAGGCTGGCCCGTCGTCCCGGGGGTCGACGGAACCGTGGGACACGCCTTTCAACGGGGCGATGAACAAGTACAAGGAGAGGGAGCCAGACAAGCCACCGACGTCGGCTGGCCGTGTGTCCGGCTTTGGCACAAGTATGAAGCTATCCGAGTACTACGGATCGGATGCCAAGACGAGAAAGTTGGAGAGGAGGTCATCGGCTAAGGATAAATCCGAGGTTCGGGAGGCTGAAGAAGAAGGTGGAGTCACTAGAGAAGCTGGTGGCCGAAAAGCTGTGGAGAACACGGAGATGATGAACAAGTTATTGGACGAGAAGATCCGGCGGATCATCCCCCACGGGTTGATTGAGGGTTAGGCTGCTTGGAATGCGGGAGGTCAAGTGGGGCCGATACATGTGCCCAGCCTTAGCGGCAGCAACTCAAGCTTCCACGTGTCGCCGACGGTGCCGCTCCACCCGACGCCGGCGTCGGGGCTCCACCGAGACGCCGCCGCGGCTCCAACCGCCGCCGCAGCTCCAGCCGGTCGCATCGACGCCCCCAACCGCCGCCCTTGTATCGACGGTAGCCGAGATCGACGCCATCAAGGAGGTAAACTCATTAGTTACTCCTTCGCGTCATCTTCTTTAACTATATATGCCTTTCGTGACTGCCATCTCACGATGCCCAACATGGCGCCCACGACTCGGGATGAACAATGCATATTTACGCAAACGGTGGAGCCCGGCGGCAAGTTGGTGGAAGTTGCTAGCGGCTTTGTCATGGCTTCCCGCGTTATGCACGGCGCTACATTGACGGAAGACGTGGCGAAGGTCAAGTTGGTAATGGTAGTGCCGGAGTACCGCTACGCCATCCCCCCTTTCAACCTCCGGGCGCGAGAAGAAGGCGAGGTTTTGTCCCTTGGGGATTGCACCTCATGGCTTATGAAATGGCCGAAGAACCAGATTCGTGCGGGGGGGTCTTCCGAGTTGTAAGAGAAGCACCGGCGCCACCTCCCCTATCATCCGGCCCAAGATCGCCAACGCCGACGACACCCTTAAGGAAACGGCGGTCGCCGCCCCACTACCCTGAAGGAACCGACGGTCGCCGCCGCCACCCGGAAGGAACCGACGATCGCCGTCACCACCGGACGCCACAAACGGTTGTTGGGAGCGCTACCGCAACGACCGCCTACTAGACGCACGGTACGCCAAGCGGCGGCATCGCAACCGCCACCACCTAAGGTCCAGGACATGGCGCCACTTGATGGCAATGATGTAGATGATGATGATGACATCGATGCCTACATCAACAACGGCGCCTGCAGCCAAGATATGTACATGCCTCCTATGGATGAACAAGCCTTCCGCACACACGGCGATCAACTTAGTCGTCCCCCTACGGTCACGAAGCGGCGCACTGGTCTTCACGGGTCTTTCTCAAGACACTCCTCCGGAGGGCTGGCAATCCAGCTCAAGTCAAGCACTGCTACCGTTTTCAGCCCTAACACGCTGCGTAAGACGATCATCGGGGATCCACCCAAATCAACCCCGGCAACCTCGGAAGCACCACCGGCACCCGAAGCACCACCATCAGCACCACAAGCACCCCCGAGTAGGTCAAGTGAAGAAGGGAAGGAAGAGAGGAGCCAAGAAGGGCGCATCTTCGAGCCAGCCTTGCTCCTAAGAGGATCCGGGCCGACGACATGGTACCACCTACACCGGATGGCTTGCCCCGGTGTCATGAAGCTGGTAAACCTATACTGCCTCCGGACATGGAACACCTCGCAAGTGGACAAATGCTCCCTTTGCAGCACTCTATTCATTATCAAGAGAGCGTCCTTCTTAAAGAAAAGGATCCAAATTACCCGGTGTTCTCGGTCAAGGTGCCGTCCAACCAGAACTTCGTCAATGAAGACCCCGCGGATATCTTCTTCATAGCGTTCGAGGACGTCTTCAATCTATTTCACTCGAAACGGCTCGACTATAACTTGGTCCGCCTATACGCGATTAATCTTCAGATGAAGATCAACGAGAGAGAGACCCCGCCACATCGCGGTAGCGGATCCCTACTACATGCGCGATAGCCAGCTCCGGGACGGCTCAAGGACACGGACCAAGGCGGTGCGGTACCTCCAGAACTTCATGCTCATGCACAAAGAGAGCAACACCATTCTTACTGCTGTCTTTCCCGAGTAAGTACACATCCGCTCACGGCCGTCGTAACTTATGCTTTCTTATATATTTCTTCCATTGCCGATCATTTCCAACATTCCATTTCAATTGCATGTGTGTGAGCGAGGGACAAATGCTGCACACTCATCATCCTAGATCCAAAGTGGTCACTAGCCCGGTATTTCGACTCGTCGAGTACGACGACGAAGAAAGACTACACGAGAATAAGGGGTGTTCTCGATGAGGCTATCCTTGGCTACTCCAAAAGTGGAGGCACCTTCGACAAGAATGGGCAACATATCGGGCCGGACACTAAAAAGATCGGGTTCAAGCACGTGATCAACTTCCCTTGTATCAAGCAGCCAGGTGGCAGCATTAAGGAGGCCTTCTATGTCCTCCATCACCTTAAAGGGTTTGTCGAGGATGCAGAGATGATGTCTCTGCCACCTAGTAAGCGAGACCCCATTAAAATGTCGGGGAAATCGGTGATGATGATCTTAGAGAAGACTTCCATCGCATCCAAGTAAAGCTCTCGGAAATTATCTTACAAGATGTATCCAACGGATCGGGGCTCTTACACGTAGCCGGAGCGTTGCCTAAGAGGGATATCGAAGAACGCCTACATAAGCGAGGGTGATGGAAGGACGTGGACGACGAAGGACTTGTACAAGCCGTTCCCGGAGCCGCTCAAGAAGACGTCTCGTTGACCGAGGCCAGTGTGCCTAGCATTACTTTGAATCGATAGACAATTTGCACCGTGTTGTAAACTAAACTTGCTTAATTTGCTCGAAACGGTGGTCGTCGTTGTTGGACTTCGGTTACTATTGTAGTCGTTATCGTTGAACCATATTACTTATGTGATACCGATGCTATATTTCTTTTAGGTTTATTATTATTTCCTTGCTTTAATTCTTGTGAATATGTATGCATGTGAACCCTCTAACTCTTTCCATTGCGTTATATACTAATATGCCTTGTGTCCATAGAGATGACGTACTACGTCGTGTTCGAGGGAGGGTTCCGGGAGTGTACGAGGAGTGGGAGGAGTGCAAGAAACGGGTGCACAAGTTCGGCGGCAAGCTGCTACAAAGGGTACCCGACTAGACACGAGGCGGTTGCCAAGTGGAGGGCGCACCAAGCTAACAAGAGCAAGATGAAGACCTTCCTTGTGCTCTCGCTCTTGCTCACCATCGTCGCGGCGGTACTCTATTTCATCCTAGTGTAGGCGGCGGCCGGTGTCACTTCGTTTGTATCTAGAGATGATGAGAACTTTCTTAATTTGCATGGATTATGAGTTGTATGGAGCTATATGTATAACTCGATCGGGCTCTAAGTAATGTGATGATGATGTGATGATTATATATGTCCATATTATATCTGTCTATATTATATCAGTATATAACTCTGTATACGGTGTATAAAACCGAGTATAAAACCTGTATAATACACCGGGGAGCACAAAATCGAGTATACCTGTACATAGTTACGTGGCGCACCAAAAAATAATTCTGTGGCGCACCTGTTTACGTGGCGCAGCTACACCACATGCGCCACGGAACTACTTATTTACGTGGCGCACCAGGCCAGGTGCGCCACGAAATCTTATTTACGTGGCGCACGACCAGGTGCGCCACAGAAAGCTTATTTTTGTGGCGACGTTTCTGTGGCGCACCACCCATGCGCCACAGAAGCCATTTTTGGTGCGCCACTGATGAGGCTTTTCCTACTAGTGAAAGGTTGTTGACCATATGGAGATGGTCGGAAAGGATATAAAAAGGGCTACTCCCATCCTAGAGTTTTATGTAGTGGAACTCTGTTGAAGTATATTCTTCTACAAAGTTATAGAGATGTCATAGGACTCCCATAGTGTCCCCATCAACTGCGATGTCGGGATGCTATATCCACAAGAGAAACTATTTCTCTTCTTCATGCTATTTCCACAAGAGAAATTAGCTCTTCCCTCTTGTCATCTTAGATTAGCATTTGTTATCTTGCACTCTTGCAAAGTACCTTCTTGATGGTTTGCGAGTACAATTCCAATGTACTCACGGCTTTGTCCCTGGCTATTTACTTGGCCAGACTTGGAGGAACACGACATATGAAGAAAGAGTTGGCGACGTCTATGCGAGCTAGGAAGGTCTTCCCAGTCAGCTGTCTGTAGGGTTTATGGCAGATGACTTGGGCTTCGCCCTGTTGAAGTGATGATGCTACTCTGATGTTTAGATAGGCCCTTCGAGGCTATTATGTAAGTATTGGTCATGTGACCTGATTGTAATTTTCTTATTCCGCTTTGTAATGGATGGTTTAATTTGATATCAGTTCGGTTATGTGTTCACGGCGCACTGATCATGGGATCGTGAACTGTATACATAACAGGATATTTCGGACAGCTGGTCCGGGGTCCCCACATGGAAGCCGAAGTTGGCCAGGAGTTCCTGGACAACTTGGCCTCGAGGGGGCGGAAGAACAAGGCTCCGGCCTCCGACGCCGGCACCAGCGAGGATCCTCCCGCCAAGCGCCACAAGAAGAAGAGTGGCGATAAGCCTTATGGGAGAAAGCGCAGGCACGAGATGCCGGTCGCTGCTGGGTAAGACTCTGGACTTTTATACTTTCTATCTTACGGTTGAGGCTTTCCTTGCTCAATTATTCTTTCTAACCTTCATATTTTTCTTTCTCAGGGCGCCCTTGACCCTTTCCAGAAGCTCCCGAGGATGCTGCGAGGACCTCTCCTCCTCCTCACGCAAGTCCGGTACCTTCGGGTGCCGGCAAATCTCCAGCCTCCCCTCGGGGAGAAAACACAAGTTTGGGGCGCGCGGCCCCTGAACCTTCTAACCACCGCGCGGAGGAGGATTTCACTTCCCCTCCAGATGTTGAAGACACCGGCGCCAGCAACATAGGCGCCGGTAGCGAAGATGCCGAGCGGGCAGAACCTCTGGTTCCTCCCACTCCCAAGAAAAAGAAGAAGAAAGCTGCTGCTTCCCTCGTCAAGACTGTGCCGGAACCTTCCGCGCCAGTAACCAAGGAGGTGCAGAAAACTCCTTCACCGGCAAAGGGCGCGCCGTCGCCTCCTCTGGCACCTCCTACCGGCGAACCAACTCCTGCCCCCGAGCCACCTCGCCCGGAAGGCGCAAACTTCACCGCTCAGCAACTTGCTGCAGTGGTCACTGCGGCAACCGCTTCTCCTTCCGGCTCGCAGTTTTTGGTGCTGCACCCCGGCCGTGCCGCTGTTGTGGCCAGCGAGAAGGCTTCAGCTCATCTGGGCCGGATCACCGAGCTCAGCCGCGGTGAGGTTGACTTGGGCCCGCTGCGCGAATACGCGGATAAGTGGAATCGGGCGGACTTGTCTCCCGCCACCCGCGGCCTGGGCAAGGACAAGCTGCCGGTCGTGGGCCCTTCCGGCTGAAGCGTGCCGTGAAGGAGTTCGACACGGCCTGGCACGACGCCAGCGCCAACATGGTGGTAAGATCCACACTCAAACTTCAAAGTTTTTCTTTTACATCAATGCCGGTTTTCAATCTCCCAACTTATAGATATATCCTCACAGTCCCCGAGTTTTGGGTTAAGCACGCAGTACTTAGCGCGAAACTTTCTTGAAACAAAAAACCGGCATAGCCAGTCCCCGAGTTTCGGGTTGAGCACGCAGTACTTAGCGCGAAACTTTCTTGAAACAAAAAACCGGCATAGCCAGTCCCCGAGTTTCGGGTTGAGCACGCAGTACTTGATACGTCCAAAACGTATCTACTTTCCCGAACACTTTTGCTATTGTTTTGCCTCTAATTTGTGTATTTTGGATGCAACTAACACGGACTAACGGTTTTTTCAGCAGAATTGCTCTGGTGTCTCGCTTTTGTGCAGAAATCCAACTTTCAGGAAAATCCTCGGAATTTATGCGAAAGGTCCTATTTTTCCAGAAGATTGACGGAGCCAGAAGGGCAAGCCAGGTGGAGGCCTGAGGGCCCCACACACTAGGCCGGCGAGGCCCCGGAGGGGGGCGCGCGGCCCTAGTGTGCGGCCCCCTCGGCTGGCCTCCGACGCCCTCCTTCGGACTACTTAACGCCTTCGACCTAAAAACGCACGGAGGTTAGAAGAAATCGCCAGAAACAATCCAGTACGCCGCCACCGTCGCGAAACTCCGTCTCGGGACCAGAAACTCCGTTCTGGCACTCCGCCGGGACGGGGAATTGGAGGAGATCACCGCCATCATCACCACCGACGCCTCTCCATCGACCAGCCATGTTTCCCCCATCCATGTGTGAGTAATTCCCCCGCTGTAGGCTGAAGGGGATGGTAGGGATTGGATGAGATTGGTCATGTAATAGCATAAGATTGTTAGGGCATAGTGCCTAGTATCCGTAATTGGTACTTTTATGATATTGTTGCAACTTGTTATGCTTAATGCTTGTCACTAGGGCCCGAGTGCCATGATCTCAGATTTGAACATGTTAACAATTCATGATGATATTCATTGCTTTATGATCTTACCTGCAAGTTGTATACACGTATTGTTGTCCGGAACCCGAGGCCCCAAAGTGACAGAAATTGGGACAACCGAAGGGGAAGGCGGTGATATGAGGATCACATGTGTTCACGGAGTGTTAATGCTTTGCTCCGGTTCTCTATTAAAAGGAGTACCTTAATTTCCAGTAGATTCCCTAGAGGCCCGGCTGCCACCGGCTGGTAGGACAAAAGATGTTGTGCAAGTTTCTCATTGCGAGCACGTACGACTAAATATGGAACACATGCCTATTGATTGATTAGTACTTGGATACCGTTTTATTATTATCTCGCAAACGCCCTGCTTTGATTGTTACATGAGTTTCTCTCATCCATGCAACGCCCGTTCATCCATCCCTGTGCCTACAGTATTTTAATCCTGTCGTTTACTATAATCACTACTGCTGTCTTTGTTACTCTGCTGCTGTTATTTCACTACTCCTACTGCTATAAAACTGTTACTACTGATAAACTCTTGCGAGCAAGTCTGTTTCCAGGTGCAGCTGAATTGACAACTCCGCTGTTAAGGCTTTCAAGTATTCTTTGTCTCCCCTTGTGTCGAATCAATAAATTGGGTTTTACTTCCCTCGAAGACTGTTGCGATCCCCTATACTTGTGGGTTATCAAGACTATTTTCTGGCGCCGTTGCCGGGGAGCATAGCTTTATTTGGAAGTTCACTTGGATTGATATTGTTCTCTGCAAATTCTCCATCATGGGTAAACCTCGCGATCCTAAAGTCGCCATATTACCATCCACTACAAGAAAAGGTACAACTCTGAGTACCTCTGCTGCTCTTGATTCACCATCCGTGATAGATAAACTTGTTTCACCACCACAAGCTTCACATGCTGGTACTTCGCTAGATCTGAAAATTCTTATAATATTGATGATGCTTCTGCTGTGCTTGATGATAGTGGTTCATTGGGATCTTTTCTAGATGCTACAATTGCTAGGTCTAGACAAATTGAAAGTACTGAAACTCCTAATGAAAATGCTGCTACACCTGTTAATTCACCTGAGTCCGTTGAATACTCTAGTGATGATCTTGATGAAGATTATGTAGAACTTGATGATGATTTTATTGATAAATGCAATGCTACTACCGATGCAAGAAAAATTAAAAAGTTGCTTGCACAACATACTCGTTAGATATAAACTGTCTCCCGATCCTAAATTTGCCACATCTCCTATAAACATTAAGGATAAGGATTATGATTTTTCTCTTGATTTGTCTCATATATCTATTGTTGAGAAAACACCTTTTTGTGGTACTGAAAAAGAAAGTGTTGTAGAACACATGATTGAGCTATCTACTCTGAGTAGCTTGTTTTCTGATGATGTTAAGAAGCGTACTTATTTCTTTGCTAAAATTTTCCCTTTCTCATTAAAGGATGATGCTAAAACTTGGTATAATAGTTTGCCACCTGATTCTATTAATAGTCCAAAAGAATTGCTTGATGTTTTCTTCCTGAAATACTTTCCTGCTAGTGCTCAACATATTGCTTTGCAGAGAATTTATAATTTTGATCAGGAAGATGGAGAGAAATTGCCTGAGGCTTGGGCTAGATTTTGCTCTCTTATTAGAGCTCGGCCTGAACATGATTTGGAAAAGCATGATTTACTTGATATATTTTATAGTGGACTAACCATTGAGTCTAGGGCATACCTGGATAGTTGTGCTGGTTGTGTTTTCAGGAAAAGAACTCCAGACGACGCTGAAGAATTATTGGCGAGAATAGGCCGGAATCATGATGATTGGTCTACACCTGAACCAACCCCGACACCAATATTGAAGAAGAGGGGTATGATTAAATTAAATGATGAAGATATGAGGGAAGCCAAGAAATCTTAAGAGAAAAGTATTAAATCCGAAGACGTGAAGAATTTACCTCCCATAGAAGATTTATATAAGATCACTCCCCCTTCATCCATGATTGAGGTACACTCTCTTGAACGCAATACTAGAGAAGATATTCCATATTCAAAACCTCCTGCTCAATGCTTAGATGAGTTTGATAATTATATTGTTAAGCAAAGTAATTTCAATATGAGAGTAGAGAATCATTTAATGGAAAATTCTCGAGCTATTGGTGAATTGCATGGTATTGTGGAGAGAACCTCCAATGATGTTAAGATGATTGTTAAACATTTTCAAATGGTTCAAACTCAAATTGATCAACTCACTAAAGTGCAAAATGACTTGTTAAAAGATAATTCTAAAGAAAAACATGCTTATGAAGTAACAACTAGAGGCGGTGTTTCTACCCAGGATCCTCTATATCCTGAAGGGCATCCCAAAAGAGTTGAACAAGATTCTCAACGAACTGAGACTAGTGCTCCATCTAAGAAAAAGAAAAAGAAACATAAAATTGTTGTAGAATCCTCTGAGCCTGTTAATGATCCTAATAGTATTTCTATTTCTAATGCTGAAACTGAAAGTGGTAATGAACATGATAAAGATAATGATAAGAATGATGCTTCTGATAAAGAAGAAGTTGAAGAAGAACCTGAAAAGCATGCTAAAAATAAAAAGTATACTAAAGAAGATTTTATTGCTAAGAAACATGGTAATGACAGAGAACCTTGGGTTCAAAAGAAAATGCCTTTTCCCGCTAAGAAACTAAAATCAAAGGAAGAAGAACACTATAACAAATTCTGTGATTGGATGAAACCTTTATTGTTGCAAATACCTTTGACTGATGCTATTAAATTGCCTCCTTATTCAAAGTATATGAAAGATATTGTCACTAACAAAAGGAAAATTCCTAATGAGGAGATTTCCACTATGCTTGCTAATTACTCTTTCAATGGTAAGGTTCCAAAGAAGCTTGGCGACCCAGGTATACCGACTATTCCTTGTTCTATTAAGAATAATTATGTTAGAACTGCTCTATGTGATTTGGGAGCGGGTGTAAGTGTTATGCCTTTCTCTCTTTACAAGAGACTTTGTTTAGATAAGTTGATACCGACTGATATATCTTTGCAAATGGCTGATAAATCTACTGCTATTCCTGTTGGTATATGTGAGGATGTTCCTGTTTAAGTTACTAATAACTGCTTGATATTAACTGATTTTGTTGTGATGGAAATGCCTGAAGATGATAATATGTCTATTACTCTTGGGAGACCTTTTCTTAACACCGCAGGGGCTATTATTGATTGCAATAAAGGAAAAGTTACTTTCAATGTCGATGACAAGGAGCATACCGTTTATTTTCCCAAGAGGAATGAGAAAGCATGTGGAGTTAATACAATTTCTAATGTGAGAACTATCAAAGTGGGAACTATTGATTGTCCAATATATGAGCCTAAGGAAGAATATCAAACTCTTGTGATTGGATCCATATCAATACAATACAAGGTAACATGATTGATTTGAGGTTTACTTCTTCATATGTTATGTAAAATTTATTTGGTGGCAAGACTTGATCAACCTTGTTAACAAATTCATTTTATATGCATAGAAGAACTAAACAACATCTCTTTCTTCCTCCACTTGTTCTACTTTCTGTAGCACTTTTGTTTTGCAAAGTTCTTTAGTTAATTAGAAATTTCAAAATCTTTTTCTGCCCAGTAATAATAAATTTAACACCCAGAAATGTGCATTTTTCAAAGTTTTCAAAAATTCACAAAAATTATACCATTGGTCCTATTTTTCGACGAGGCACCTGGGAACACCTGGGGATGACCAGTGGGGCACCCCAGGGTGGCACCCCACAGGCCGGCGCGGCCAGCAAGGGGGGCGCGCCACCCTGTTGTGTGGGCCCCTCCTTGCCCCACCACTTCATCTCTTCCTCCCATTCTCTTCTCTCTCCCGAAAAAACTCGCACCAGATTCCTCTCACTCGCGTTTCTGCTCAAGAGCTCAAGATTTCTCGATCTCTTTGCTCAGCCCAGATTTCTGTCTGAAATTTGGCACATTTGCTCTCCGGTATGTGACTCCTCCGATTATCCAAGTAGAATTTTGTTTAGTGGAGTATATCTTGAATATTTTTCTGCTGTAGGTAACATGTTTAGTGAGCTTGCATGCTTGTTCTAAGTTGTAGAAACTAGTTTTGATGCATGTTTAGTACTCTAGCAAGTTCCTATGGTAGTTTCCCTCAATTATATGTCACCAAATCAAGTTTTATAATGTTTATTGAAAAATTTTCAGAAAAGGAAGATGGATAATTGTAACTTTGGAGAAGTGTTTGAAAGAGAGACAACAAGCACGGGGAGGCCCTCAAGGTCATCTACCCGATTCAGGCAATCCTATAATGAGGACCTCATCGCACCGAGCTTCGCACCCGAAGAGGACAATGGAGTCCCTAACGCTTCATCCTTCCCATGTTATGACTTTTTGAGTAATGCAGGGTTGTTGGATGATTTCTTGACCCTCGTCGGTAAGGCAGGCCTAACCACCTACATGGGAGATGAGAGTGAGCAATACTACACGCTCACTAAAATCTCTGTGGAGAGCTTCAAGTTCAACAACAAGCAATATCGCCCGACAGTTGCATTCAAGATCTATGGTAAACCTATTACTATGAAGTTGGAAGATTTTTGTGCTGCATTGGATATTGCCCCTGTAGGTACAGCAAAGAAGATTGAGGACAACCCCAAGGAATTGCTGGAGCTCTATCGAGGAATCACCAATGATGATTGTCGCACCATTCAGCGTGGCAAGATAAGAAACATTTAACTCCCCGCCATTAAGTATTTTTCTTATTACATTGCTACTAGCATTCTTGGTAGGGAGAACACTAGTAATATATCTAGCTATCATCTTGCTTTCTTAATTGCTGCACTCACTGGGGACACGCCTTATCATCTTGGTGCTCTTGTTGCTCGCCGCTTGTCTAACAAGGGGCCTATATTTGGAGGAATTATTGCATCGCGCATTTTAGCATATCTAGATCTTCCTCTTGACCCTACTGATGTGAAAATAACTCCTATGAGGCTTGATATTGCTGCTATGAAGAGTCATCAATTTGTTACGAGCTGACTCTAGTTTAGATAATATTGTCTATAGAATGTTGTTTGCCGATGGGGAAGAGAGGGAAATCCTTTTGCCGCAGCCAGATTTGTTCAGTATTGACAGGAAACCATGGTCGCGCTCTAAGGAGGAGGTGGATGAGCAATTGAAGATACAAGGCTTCCACCAGCAGCATGACTCCGAGGACGCCGAGCCCTCCTACGACTACACCGTCACGTATCCGGGTGCTTCTTCCAGCACATACCCGGAATATGATCCATCTTCGTCGTACTACGGAGGTGCTACCTCATGGGCACCATGGGATTGATCTCCACTTAGGCCAAAAGCGTAAGCTTGGGGGGAGGTATACCGGCATCATTCATTCTTTGCATATTATGGTTGCTGGATACTTGTATATACTTGTTTAGTTTCTGTTATCACCAGATTTTAGACAAATCCAGAGGTGGGCCGGGCTTGGAAGATTACATGAGGAAGATTTCTGAAGCGGCCTGGCACGAAGGGTTTGGGCTGAATTGCCCGTGTATCTTTATTTAGTAGTTTATTATCTTAGATAAGGGTTAGAGTTTGTATCGTGCACGATGGGATATTCCCACGTTAGAAAGTCCCCTGGACTATAAATATGTACCTAGGGTTTATGGAATAAACAACAACTCACGTTCAACCCCAAAACAAACCAATCTCGGCGCATCGCCAACTCCTTCGTCTCGAGGGTTTCTATCGGGTAAGCGACATGCTGCCTAGATCGCATCTTGCGATCTAGGCAGCACAAGCCCCACGTTGTTCATGCGTTGCTCGCATCGAAGCGCTTTTGATGGCGAGCAACGTAGTTATCATTAGATGTGTTAGGGTTAGCATTGTTCTTCGTTTAAGCATGCTTACGTAGTGCAACCCTTGCATATCTAGCCGCCCTCACGCCTATCTCAGGTGTGGGGGCGGCACCCCGCTTGATCATTATTTAGTAGATCTGATCCGTTACGGTTGCTCCTTGTTCTACAAGGATTAGTTTAATATCTGCAATAGTTAGGCCTTACAAAGGGGGGGAGGATCCAGTGGCACGTAGGGTGGCGTTCGCAAGTCCTAAACGGGATGTTCCGAGGATCAACTTCATGTTGGTTTTTAGGCCTTGTTTAGGATCGGTTTACGAGCACCGTGCGTGGCCGCGAGGCCCAACCTGGAGTAGGATGATCCGATTATGCGGTGAAAACCCTAAATCGTCGTAGATCTCATTAGCTTCATCTTGATCAAGCAGGACCACCAAGTATTCGTGCACCCCGTACGAATCATGGGTGGATCGGCTCTTTGAGCCGATTCACAGGATAACCGGAGAGCCGATCGAGGCTCGTATTTAATGTTTACATGTATGCCCTGCAGAAACTAAGCGAGGCATCCCCATCACCTTCCTGACCAGGTATAGGTCAGGTGGCACGCCCTTGCACTTCGCATCGCCGCGTGTGACCAGAAGAGCATTGCGGGCCGTCGCTCGGACGGGTCTCAGCCAGCCGCAGCTCTAGGCTCTTCCCGGCTCTACGGTGTTGACAAGGCCGCTGCCCGCCGGTGGGTTTTGGCAGTCAACACATTCTGGCACGCCCGGTGGGACAATCGTCTACATCAACCACATCGCCATCTACATCCGAGATGGCGGACGGCACGCCGCTCACCTACGAGGATCCGCCCGACGACCTCAAGAAGCAATACAACGAGATCAAGGCCACCCTCGAAGCCGACCTCATCGGCTCTTTTCGCAGAACCCGTTCCCATGGCATCGGATGGAAGGGATTCTCACCGCAAGGTGCGCTCGATGGGATAGACCTCTCTACCCCGTCGGAGGAACGCACCGTGGGTCCGCGGCAGGAGATCAACTACCCGGTGGCTCACTCGCTACACCGCCACTCGAGAACTTGGTCAACGTGTTGGAGCGTGTCGCTCCGCGCGTGATCCAGGAGATCATGAGCCACCGCACTCGCCGTCGGGACCAGCTCTCGGGACTCATCAAGGAGAGTTGCCACTCCGGTCCCGTCCACCGCTGCCATATGCGTTGGCAGCACTCGCTGAAGTGCCGACTACACCGGCATTCCTCGTCTACAGGATTGGTGGCGACCCTAGTGACTACCAGTTCTTAATGGAGGCGCCTAAGGAGATCCCTCAAGGATACGCGTGCATGTATGTGCCGGATTGTGGTGACGGGGCACTCACAAACCAGGCCACAACATCGGGGACTCCGGCGAAGACAGGGAGGAACGTCGGCGACGAGCTTGAGAAGCGGACGTGGCTAACTAAATGCGCCACACCGACGAAACTCCCGAGCCCAGCTCCCGCAGCTGGCCCGTAGCTGGAAAAGCAAACATGGCTGGCCGAGTACGCCACCCCGGCGAATCTTCGCAGTGCAACTCCTACGGCCAGCACGGCGGATCGGATCGGCACCATACCGAGAGACCAGTTCGGCATGATGCCGAAAAGAAGGGCGATCGGCTATTCCAAGCCGTACCCCGACGATTACGAGATGATCCCGCTGCCACCTAAATATCGGCTCCCCGACTTCTCCAAATTCGGTGGATCGGATGGCTCCAGCTCCATCGAGCACGTCGCCCGATATTTGGCTCAACTAGGACCGGCTTCGGTGTCGGATCAGCTACGCGTGAGGCTCTTTTCACGGTCCCTCACGGGATCGGCTTTTGGATGGTACACCTCTTTGCCAGCAAACTCCATCCGAGTCTTGGAAGCAATTGGAAGAACAGTTCCATATGCAATACCATTCGAAGCTTCCGAGTCCGGCATTGCCGATCTAGCACAACTACGTCGAAGCGCGGGGAAACGGTGACAGAATACATCCAGCCGCTTCAGGAATCTTAGGAACCGATGTTATTCGGTTCGTATAACCGAAAAGGAAGCCAGTCGAGTTGGCAATAGCAGGCCTTGCAACACAGCTCAAGGACATGGCCTCCCAAGCAGATTATCCCTCGCTGGCGCACATGGTTCAGAAACTATCAGCATATGAACAGCGCCACCCCGACCTGTACCAAGACAAGTTCAAGCGTGCAGTAGTTATGGTCGATACAGAGGAAGATGAAGTGCCTGCGGGAGACCAAGAAATAGCAGTGGCTGAGTGGACTCGGGGAGGAACCCCCGTGGCCTGCAAATGGGTAAAGCCACCATGGCCGCCCAGGGGATTTGATTTTGACGTAACCAAGACTGAACAAATCTTCGACCTCCTCGCTCAAGGAGAAACAGTTGACGATTCCCGAAGGTCTCAAGTTCCCTACGGCGAAAGAGCTAAACGGAAAGCCGTACCGCAAATTCCACAACTCGCTTTCCCATGCCACCAACGACTGCCGGGTGTGGCGTCAGCACATCCAAGCGGCGATAGAGAAGGGGCGGCTAATTTTCAATCAGTACGCCATGAAGGTCGACACCCAACCCTTCCCCGCCGTTAACATGGTAGAAATTACCTACCCTGAAGGTTGCCAGCCGGGTCCCTCGTTCAGCATCAACATGGTAGGACCTGGAAACCACTCGGCAAAGATGGAGATGAGGGCAGCTGCTCTCATAGCAAGGATACAGAGGAGGCCGCTCCACGCGATCGGCTCCGTCATGATGGCAAGCGCTATGTCACCGAGGGAGAGGTGAAGAATATAAGATATCGGCGACCCTCTCTCGATCACCTCCTCAACAAATATGTGAGTCGGTATGACCAACGCCGACGGTCCAATTACGATGATAGAGGAGATCGTCCGGCTAGAGAAGCCGGAAGATATCGTCGGCAGGATCGCGATGAGGAGGAGCACGAGCGCCGTGCCACGGAAGCATCAAGGGAGCAAGATGACAACGCCGGACATTGGGACTGCCCCTTCTTCGTACACTCGCTGGGATTCAGGAATGAGCCGATTGCCCACAATCGGCAATTGCCCGTAATGCAACAATAAAAAGAAGGAGGCAGCCAACGTGTGTGTGTTCGAGCGCCTAGGGCCTCTCCCGCCACAAAGCAAACGCGCTGAGTCACCTCGTTGGGCAGATCTTGAGGATTCAGAAGACGAGGGAGAAGTGGAAGAAGACAGTACCACCGGCCAAGGTGGTGCCCCGACGGACTCAGCCGTTCCCAAAAGCGCAGGGTTCAGCGATTGCGCGGCCCGGAGGAAGCCGAAAGGTTGTACCTGCATACGCTAAGGAAGGCACGGCCTGATCTCGGCTGCAAAGGTTCAGCGAACCCTGGATGAAGAGGGTCGTCCACGGAAAATGGAGTGGCGCCCCAAACAGAGGAAAGCCGATGATGAGACATCGGCCGGCACAAACATGGTACTCGTCTTGCCGACAGAGCTTAGCGCTCCACGACTCTACGGAGCACTCAAGGTGGACGACAGCAAGCGCATCAAGTCAGAGGTTGGGTTGGTTTTATCCAGCCTGACCAAGTAGCAAGATCAAACCAATGAGCAAACCAGGCGAGGCTGATCCTTGTGATCGGCCCCAAAAAGTTTATGAAGGGGCAGTACAGGACCTTCAGTCAGCTCTCCAATGAATATGGAGGCCGATTCCGGCAATCGGCCAAAATTACTTTCACCACATGTTCTACTTGCGTTCACCACCGATCTACTGGGCAGTGACCGCGTCGGCAGACGAGAGTCAGCGTGGATTTTTGCGGAGCCGACGTACAAGTGCAGTGCCCTGGCTAACCATACAAGCCGATATCCGCAGTCATCCAGCAGGTATCGGCTCGGGGGGCATATAATCAGATGAACATGTGCAGATAAACATGTGAGAACATACGTGCAAGGAGACATTGGGGGCCGATTAAGGGAAATCGGCCAAAGAAAAAAAATATATATATGAAAATTCGAAAATTTTCGAACACAGCCGATGCAGCAGGCATCGACTTAAGGATATAACAGCCGATGCATGGCCATCGACTCAAGAGGAGTAATTGTTACGATCAGAGCGTAGTCCAAGGACTTAGATCCTCTCTTCAAGAACAATGCCAAGAGCAGCCCGGACATGCGGATCAGGTCAAGGATGGAGCGCATCAGGTCCACCAGAGGGAAAAAGCCGATCTGGCCGGCAAGAACTGAAGAAAGCTCGGGGGGCAGCTCACCTTGAAGGCTTTCTGCTTAGAGAAGCCGATTTGTGTTCAAATCGGCTGGCTCTGCATAAGGAAACTTCCTCAGACATGATCGAGCCCAGGTCCATACAGCTCTGTTTTGCCTCGGCTAAGACTCGGGGGGCAACAAGCCTGGAAGATGCCCTGTTTTTAAGAGCCGATTAGAGTCACCTCGGCTGCGGCTGCATCATGATCGTCTCAAGGAGGAACTGGGAAGGAAAATCCGTCGTCTAGTACAGGGCTTGGACTGTGCTGTTGCTGCAAGAAAAGGAAAGGGACTGGATTCTCAAAGTAGCCGATGAAGTTGTTGTCGGCTAAGGAATTGCGAAGAATTTTGGTCAGATATCTAGTCGCAGCCTAAATTGAGAAGCTCTTAGCCTACGAGCTAGTTGGAATCCGGTTTCCGCGGCGTTCAAAAGGAAAGAAGTCCGACGCGTTACTATCGGTCTTAGCATGACAAACGGAAGGAATGAAATTGGAGCGATTAAAGGTTGAATGGAAAGAACAATTTCATTAATTCCAAGGAGCGGCTTTACAAGAAAGAGCCGATGGCTCTCAAAAGAGGGATCTGGTGCCTAGTGCACTGCTACTACTAGTCCTATACTACTAGTCGTCGCTGTCCTCGTCATCGCCGCCGTCGAAGTCGTCGGCGCTGCCTCCCGATGGAGCTCCTCGTCGCCGCTGCCCCAGCCCTTGGCCGGAGCCTCTTCCTCCTCGTCATCATCATCATCCTCGCTGTCCGCCCAGGAGCGGAAGCGCTTGGTCGGCGGATACCCGATGGAGGAGGAGGAGTCATCCTCCTCCTCTTCCTCTTCGTCATCATCTTCGTCCTCGCTGTCCGCCCACATGCGGGGGCGCTTCTTCGGCGGGAGCTTGGCGGAGGGGGAAGCCTTAGCCTTCGCTGCTTCTCCTTCTTTCTCCTCCTTGTTGGAGGAGAAGGGATTCACCGCGGGGTGGAGGTCTGTCCTCGTTCTTCTTCTTCGGCGAAGATTGGGGGAAGAGTTTTGAGAAGGAAGAGGAAGAGGAAGACATTGCTACAGGAGGAGAGGGTTTTTTGGTGCCGATAGCTGGGATGGAATAGAGGATAAAGAGAGCTAACCAGTCGGCACGGTTAAATAATGAGAAATCTGGTGAAGGTTTAATGCCATTACAGCTTCCAAGGGATTGATGCCAAAGCTGTCAGAATTTCTAGAGAAACTGAAAAGACAGGGCATGATGATGACGGATGCTGTAACGGCTCTGCTCTGCCACGACATGACCCTTCGAAGGGAAAGCATAATGATTTCGGAAATGTTATTTCCAAAACCAGGGGGGCATGTGTTATCACCAGATTTTAGACAAATCCAGAGGTGGGCCGGGCTTGGAAGATTACATGAGGAAGATTTCTGAAGCGGCCTGGCACGAAGGGTTTGGGCTGAATTGCCCGTGTATCTTTATTTAGTAGTTTATTATCTTAGATAAGGGTTAGAGTTTGTATCGTGCACGATGGGATATTCCCACGTTAGAAAGTCCCCTGGACTATAAATATGTACCTAGGGTTTATGGAATAAACAACAACTCACGTTCAACCCCAAAACAAACCAATCTCGGCGCATCGCCAACTCCTTCGTCTCGAGGGTTTCTATCGGGTAGCGACATGTCGCCTAGATCGCATCTTGCGATCTAGGCAGCACCAGCCCCACGTTGTTCATGCGTTGCTCGTACTGAAGCGCTTTTGATGGCGAGCAAAGTAGTTATCATTAGATGTGTTAGGGTTAGCATTGTTCTTCGTTTAAGCATGCTTACGTAGTGCAACCCTTGCATATCTAGCCGCCCTCACGCCTATCTCAGTGTGGGGGCGGCACCCCGCTTGATCATTATTTAGTAGATCTGATCCGTTACGGTTGCTCCTTGTTCTACAAGGATTAGTTTAATATCTGCAATAGTTAGGCCTTACAAAGGGGGGGAGGATCCAGTGACACGTAGGGTGGCGTTCGCAAGTCCTAAACGGGATGTTCCGAGGATCAACTTCATGTTGGTTTTTAGGCCTTGTTTAGGATCGGTTTACGAGCACCGTGCGTGGCCGCGAGGCCCAACCTCGGAGTAGGATGATCCGATTATGCGGTGAAAACCCTAAATCGTCGTAGATCTCATTAGCTTCATCTTGATCAAGCAGGACCACCAAGTATTCGTGCACCCCGTACGAATCATGGGTGGATCGGCTCTTTGAGCCGATTCACGGGATAACCCGAGAGCCGATCGAGGCTCGTATTTAATGTTTACATGTATGCCCCGCAGGAAACTAAGCGAGGCATCCCCATCACCTTCCTGACCAGGTATAGGTCAGGTGGCACGCCCTTGCACTTCGCATCGCCGCGTGTGACCAGAAGAGCATTGCGGGCCGTCGCTCGGAGGGGTCTCAGCCATCCGCAGCTCTAGGCTCTTCCCGGCTCTACGGTGTTGTCAAGGCCGCTGCCCGCCGGTGGGTTTTGGCAGTCAACAGTTTCTTGAAGTGGTTTTCTAATAAGAGGAAGATGATATTTGGGAAAATGCTGATTGAAAACAGATTCTGGACTGTTACCAAAAAAATTCCCAAAACAGCCAGAACGTTATTTTGCGAAGCCAATTTTTGTGAATGTTCCCCAGGTTGTTATCTAACTTTCATTAGTTGAACACTTTTCGAGTTGAGCATCGGAAGAATTTCTTAAAAATCTATTACTGTACTACTGTCAAGTTTGACGAATTTCTGCTGCTTTGTGTTTATGTGACTCTTCTAGTTTTCATTTTTCTTGTTTTTGCTTTGTTTCTTTCCTAAAACACAAAAAGACCAAAAATATTTCTGTTGTTTCTCTTCACCACTTGTTTATTTTAGTTTCTTGCTTTTATTTTGCTTTGTTTGCTATCGTTGGTTTGCTATAAGAAAATCCAAAAAGATTTTGCGTTGTTTGCTTGTTTCCTTTTGTTCTTGTTTCTAATTCGAAAACACCAAAAATATTTGCTGTTCTTCTTTGGTTTTGTAAAGTTCATTATGAGTTCAATGGTCTTCGGTGGCTGGAGCGTGGTTTTCATTCCATATTATTCAAGCTACACAAGTGAAAAGGCAATAATGACGATTTACGACAATCCGATTGTGGTGAGAGGCTCGGTATGAACTCTATTTGTTTTCATTTTTGTACATATACTCATCCATGTGAGCATGCTTAGTTGGTTCATGTGAGGTATATGTCATTTAAGAAAGTCTAGTAGTTAATGATCTCTCATGATTAGCTCCAATTTATTAATATGAGTAGCATGTCATAAACATTTGCTTGCATTGCCTTATTCATAAATAGGTATGACATTGTGGTATCCTCCTCTGAATAATTCACTCGAATCAACTTGGCACATGTTCACGCATGCATATGACTGAACAAATGTCAATTAAGCCTCGATGATCTACTTTACCTCAGAGTTCTTGTATCACTTTTATGCCTCCGTTAATTTATTTTGTCGCAAGCATGATTATGACAAGTCATCGCTCTCTTGATTGTCGCTTCCCGCCTATTGCTAGCCTTCACTTGTACTGAGCGGGAACGCTGCTCGTGCTTCCAAACCCCCGAAAACCAAGTTATTCCAAAGTGTCCACCATAAATACCTATGCATGGCATTTCAAACCATTCCAAGTAAATTCTCATGTGCTACCTTTAAACCTTCAAAATGCTTCTCAATTTGTGTCAATGTTTTATAGCTCATGAGGAAATATGTGGTGTTTATCTTTCAATCTTGTCATTTACTCCCGACAGACTTTCATAATGGACTAGTGGCACATCCGCTTATCCAATAATTTTGCAAAAAGAGCTGGCAACGGGGTTCCCAGCCCCAATTAATCAACTTTCATTAATAATTCTCTTCACATGTTTTGCCCTGATTTATCAGTAAGCAACTTAAATTGCAAATAGACACTCCTCCATGGTATGTGATTGGTGGAAGGCACCCGAGGATTCGGTTAGCCGTGGCTTGTGTAAGCAAAGGTTGGGGGAAGTGTCATCCATAATGAAACTAAAATACATGTGTAAACAAAAGAGAAGAGGGATGATTTACCTTGCTGGTAGAAATAACGTCCTTCATGGGAGCCGCTCTTGAAAGTCTGGTTGACGAGGTAGTTAGAGTACCCATTATCATTCGTTGACAACAACAAACACCTCTCAAAATAATTTTACTCCTGTTTTACAAATGAAAAGCTCTAGCACATGTTAATCCCTCGCTTCCCTCTCGCGAAGGGTCAATCTTTTACTTTTACATTGAGTCTCATTCCTTTCTTTGAGCACTTTCTTGAGAGCACAACTATCATTTTTAGTATAATATGCTTGTCCCAAAATGTGATTAACTGTGGTATAACTTTGATGCTTTTATCTTTGATAATCTCTATTTCCAACCTTCCCATGAACTTCAAAGGTGCCCGACCATTTATGTTTTGTTGTACAATTACGGGCAAGTGAGATACCACTTTATCATATCATTCTATGAACATTGCAATCCTGCTGATAGACATGATTCATGATGCTCATTATTAATTTGTTGGTACCTTTTCCATGATTGACATAGCTATTAGATGATTTTATTTGCATGTATCTTATTATGAACTGCTTAAGTACTTGCCATATCATGAGAATATTTACATCATATGAACAAATGTGTTCGTGAAAGTTCTTTTATCGCACTCGCTTGTCAATCGAATTGTTTGAGGACAAGCAATAAGCTAAGCTTGGGGGAGTTGATACGTCCAAAACGTATCTACTTTTCCGAACACTTTTGCTATTGTTTTGCCTCTAATTTGTGTATTCTGGATGCAACTAACACGGACTAACCTCGTTTTTGTGCAGAAATCCAACTTTCAGGAAAATCCTCGGAATTTATGCGAAAGGTCCTATTTTTCCGAAGATTGACGGAGCCGTAAGGGCAAGCCGGTGGAGGCCCGAGGGCCCCACACACTAGGCCGGCGCGGCCCAGAGGGGCGCGCGCCCTAGTGTGTGGCCCCTCGGCTGGCCTCCGACGCCCTCCTTCGGACTACTTAACGCCTTCGACCTAAAAACGCACGGAGGTTAGAAGAAATCGCCGAAACCATCCAAGACGCCGCCACCGTCGCGAAACTCCGTCTCGGGACCGAAACTCCGTTCCGGCACTCCGCCGGGACGGGGAATTGGAGGAGATCATCGCCATCATCACCACCGACGCCTCTCCATAGACCAGCCATGTTTCCCCCATCCATGTGTGAGTAATTCCCCCGCTGTAGGCTGAAGGGGATGGTAGGGATTGGATGAGATTGGTCATGTAATAGCATAAGATTGTTTCATGGCATAGTGCCCAGTGTCCGTAATTGGTACTTTTATGATATTGTTGCAACTTGTTATGCTTAATGCTTGTCACTAGGGCCCGAGTGCCATGATCTCAGATCTGAACATGTTATCAATTCATGATGATATTCATTGCTTTATGATCTTACCTCGCAAGTTGTATACACGTATTGTTGTCCGGAACCCGAGGCCCCAAAGTGACAGTAAATTGGGACAACCGAAGGGGAAGGCGGTGATATGAGGATCACATGTGTTCACGGAGTGTTAATGCTTTGCTCCGGTGCTCTATTAAAAGGAGTACCTTAATTTCCAGTAGATTCCCTAGAGGCCCGGCTGCCACCGGCTGGTAGGACAAAAGATGTTGTGCAAGTTTCTCATTGCGAGCACGTACGACTAAATATGGAACACATGCCCATTGATTGATTAGTACTTGGATACCGTTTTATTATTATCTCGCAAATGCCCCGCTTTGATTGTTACATGAGTTTCTCTCATCCATGCAACGCCCGTCATCCATCCCTCGTGCCTACAGTATTTTAATCCTGCTGTTTACTATAATCACAACTCGCTGTCTTTGTTACTCGTCGCTCGTTATTTCACTACTCGCTATCGCTATAAAACTGTTACTACCGATAAACTCTTGCGAGCAAGTCTGTTTCTAGGTGCAGCTGAATTGACAACTCCGCTGTTAAGGCTTTCAAGTATTCTTTGTCCCCTTGTGTCGAATCAATAAATTGGGTTTTACTTCCCTCGAAGACTGTTGCGATCCCCTATACTTGTGGGTTATCAGTACTTAGCGCGAAACTTTCGTGAAACAAAAAACCGGCATAGCCAGTCCCCGAGTTTCGGTTTAAGCACGCAGTACTTAGCGCGAAACTTCAAAAAACCGGTATAGCCCATTGTAACCTTGACTTTATGCAGGGCACCACTGACACCCGGAAGCAACTGTTTGAGGAGCTTCTGTGGGAACACCGGTACCTTTCCGAGGCCCACGGCAAATGCCAAGGTTAGTTTCCACCCGTCGGCTTATTTTGTACCGGTTGCTTTTGACAATTCACACTCATAAGTTCTTTGCGCAGCTGCCCTGCCGGAAGCCTCGCTTGAGGACCTCGCCGGCCCAATCACCGCGCTGAAAGGTAAAACTTGGTTGTTCACTTGCCTTGCCTTGTTTGAGCATGTTGGTTTCTTTTTACCGATTTTTTATTCTTCCGGATTACACCTGAGAAGGAGCAGCTCGCCCTCGAGCACCGCAAGGCTCTGGATGCTCAGGAGAAGTTTGCTGCTGAGCGAAAGGACAAGCTCATCCAAGCTGGACTCCAGCACGCGCGGGAGCTCAAGGATGCCCAGGCTGCCGGTGAGGCTAAGCTGGATGACGCGCTGAAGGACTTCAGCGACGCCAGCGGGCAGCTACAGAAGGAGCTGGAGGAGGAGTCCAGGCTGCTGAAGGAGGCGCATGAGCGGGACGCCATGCTTGCATCGGATTGGGCCGAGTTTGACCGGTTGGTCGTCCAGGCTGACGAGCTGGCTCTCAGTAAGTTCTTTTTCTTTCCCATTCGCTTATAAGCTTATATCTTCCAGCAGTATGTCCTTATACCGGTTCCCTTTTCTTCTTTTTCATTTCTTTCAGACCTTTTCCCGGATTCCCAGCCACATGCGCACAAGAGGGTGACAGAACTTCGGGCTGAAAATGCTGTCACCAACCCGGATGCCCCGTGGAATGCCTACGACCACCTTGTCGCGCTGTACGCTCGGGTCTCCCACATGAAGGTTGTGGACCGGCACCTTGTCGATGTGCTGGAGGTGGCCATGCAGATCTTCAAATTTCCGTGGCCCGGGGAGGAGGTACCGGCAAACCTGACGCTCCTCGCTCAGCGCTTGAGAAAAGCCGGCGAAAGGTTCAGCGAGTGGAAACGCTCGTCCGCCCGTGCTGGACCTGATGCAGCGCTCCGCGTTGTTTGTTCCTGGTACGAGGAGCTGGACCTCGATGCCCTCCACACCTTGCGCAGCAAGGTGCCTACCGATACAGACCCCGCCTTAACCGCCAAGCGCCAGGACCGCGCGTACCAGGTTGCTCAGTTTGCACGCACCAGCATCTTCATTCCTCCTCCCGCTAACACCAAGGATGAAATCTCCGATGATGAGGAAGAAGAAGATGCCAGCGAGGACGAAGAGGAGGCCCCTGAAGAAGACGATGCCCCTCCAGAGCAAGCCTCGGGAGCACCGGCTGCGCTTGAAGCTGCCCCCGAGCCCCCTGTTGCCTAAGATTTCTCAGTGCCTGTTTGCCACACCTGTTTGTCTCAGCAAAAAACAATCATCGTAAAATTCCCCAGGTATGCCGGGTGCGTGATGACCAAATACTTTAATTCTTTTGATTGTGCAACTCTCAACTTATACCGGTATCTTATATGATACACCGGTACCTTATTATGTTATGTTGGTATGCAACCTTACTAGCTTGCTCTTACTGTTTGCTTTGATCTTGCACAGTGAAGATTCCGGATTTGTTTCCGCATCCAATCTGATGCACACTTGGTTCTTTTTATTTGGCTTTGCCTACCTCTCTGGGTTTTTTTGCATATGAGTCACAAAGTTCTTTTGCCAAGCAAGCACTTTCTTGAACTTAGAAATAATTCGAAATTTTTCATAAAAAACCGGTATAATCCAGGGTTAGTTAAACTTTTCTTCGGATCGTTTGTGTTCAGTTCCTTCTCGTTTTTCACGTGATAGAAACCTTCCGGTTTATCTTGCTTGCCATGAAGCCGGGTTTCGGACAGCGGCAGAGTCGAATACTCCGTTAAGTTTAGAACGTTACTAAACTGAAAAAAGAAGATGTCCAACAATCAAACCGGTATACTGAAAAAATAAACATATTGCATGCAATTCCGGTAGAGGCAGTCCCCGAGATTCATTCGAGGTGTCGGCATCTTTTATTCATAGCAAATAAGGTACAAAAAGGAACGCCTTACATCACATCTTCAGGAATAGAAAGGGCGCAGCAAGGCTATGTTCCATGGGCGCTTGGTCTCCTCTCCTGACCTGTCCGCCTTTCCCTTCTTTAATTCCTGTGTGTCGATCAAGTAATAGGCATCATTGTGCAGAGCCTTGCTCACAATGAAAGGTTCTTCCCACGGAGGTGAGAGTTTGTGGCGCCCCTCAGTGCGCTGCACCAGGCGTAGCACCAGGTCCCCTTCCCGGAACACTCTCGGATGAACCTTCCGGCTATGATAGCGCCTGAGGTTCTGCTGGTATATGGCTGATCTTGCCAGAGCCAGCTCTATTGCTTCCTCGAGCAACTCCACATCGTTTTCTCGGGCCTCTTTTACCTCTTCTTCGGTATAGAGCTGAACCCGTGGTGAGTCATGGATAATGTCGGTTGGTATCATTGCTTCTTCCCCATAAACCATGAAGAATGGAGTGTATCTGGTAGACCCGTTCGGTGTTGTTCTTATGCTCCACATCACTGATGGCAATTCATCAAGCCAGCATGCCGGCGTCCTTTCAAGTGGTTCAATAAGCCTTGGTTTGATACCGGAAAGCACCAGAGCGTTGGTTCTTTCCACTTGGCTGTTGCCTTGCGGGTGTGCCACTGAACACAAATCCAACCGTATGTTGTTATCCTCACAGAATCGCTTAAATTCTCCTTGGGAAAAATTTGTCCCATTATCAGTGATGATGTTGTGCGGGTATCATAACCGCAAAATCACATCTTTCAAGAACTTCACCGCAGTGTGCCCATCACACTTTGCTATTGGCTTAACTTCCAGCCACTTGGTAAATTTATCCACCATCACTAGGATGTGGGTCATGCTTCCCCTTGCGGTTTTGAATGGGCCAACCATATCCAGGCACCAGACAGCAAATGGCCAAGTTATCGGTATTGTTTTCAAACCGGATGCTGGGGTATGGTTTTTCTTGGCGTACCTCTGGCACCCATTGCACTTTCGTACCAGATCCTCAGCATCTTCCAGCGCCGTGGGCCAGTAGAACCCATGCCGTAACACTTTTGCCACCAGCGCCCTTGATGAGGCATGATGCCCGCATTCTCCTTGGTGAATCTCCACGAGCATTTCTTTTCCTTCTTCTGGTTCCACACACATTTGGAGGATACCGGTAACACTTCTTTTGTACACCTCGCCGTTGATTATGGTATAAGCCTTGGATCTCCTCTGGATCCTCCTTGATTCAGTTTCGTCAACTGGCAGGGTGCCGTTGATCAGGAATTCCTTAATAGGTTCAACCCACGTTGGTGCTTCCCGACCCAGAAACACCGGTACATCTATCTCCATGCTATCCACCAGCATAGCTTCTTCCGGTTTTGACCCCGCAGTCCCCGGGTTTCCTTCGTCAATGTCCATTGGCACAATGTGTGACTCCGGTACAAAGATTGATTCAGACTTCGGACTTGGCTTGATTGATGGTGCCCTTAGGTGAGCCAAAGCTATTCCGGGAGGGATTTCTTGCCTGGAGGAGCCCAACTTAGAGAGCGTATCCGCGGCTTCATTTTCCGCCCGCGGCACATGGTGAAACTCACACCCCTCGAAGAATCCGGCAATTTTTTGCACATGAAACCGGTAAGAGGCCATGTTGGCATCTTTTGCGTCCCAATCTCCGGAACACAGCTGCACCAGAATATCCGAGTCACCGTAGCAAATGATCCGGTGTGCACCGATTTATTTTGCGACTTTGAGCCCATTAACCAGAGCTTCATATTCAGCGACATTGTTCGATGCCCGAAGTGTACTTGCAGAACATACCGGAGGTGATCTCCCTTAGGTGAAGTAAGTACTACACCGGCACCCAGACACTCTTTAAGTTTGGATCCATCAAAGTGCATCTTCCAGTACTCTATTTTTTGTTCCGACGGTTTGTACTGCATCTCCGCCCAATCGACCAGGAAATCTGCCAAGGCTTGTGACTTTATAGCATCTCTTCTCTCGTACGCCGGTACGTAAGGTGACAGCTGAATTGCCCATTTGGCAATCCTGCCGCTAGCATCTTTGTTGCACATGATGTCCGAAATGGGTGCCTCGCTCACCACTTTCATTGGGTGCTCCTCAAAATAGTGCTTGAGCTTTGTGGCAGCCATGAACACGCCATAAGTCATTTTCTGGAAGTGAGGGTAGTTTTGTTTTGAGAGTGAGAGCACCTCGCTCAGGTAGTATACCGGCCTTTGCACGGTTTTTCCTTCCTCTTCTCTTTCTACCACAACCACAACGCTCACGACCCGGTTTGTTGCTGCTATGTACAACAGCATGGGTTCCCTTTCCAAAGGCGAAGCCAATACCGGCGCAGTGGCTAGCAATGTTTTTAGCTCTTTGAATGCTGCGTCTGGCTGAGGGGTCCAGACGAAAGTATCCGCATTTGAGCATAGAGTGGCAAGGCCTTTTCTCCCAACCTAATTATGAACCGGCTCAGCGATGCCAAGCTTCCGGTAAACTTTTGCACATCTTTAAGATCTTACGGTATGGTCATTCTTTCAATGGCTCTGATCTTTACCGGGCTAACTTCTATATCACGGCTAGATACCAGAAAACCAAGCAGTTTTCCGGCTGGGACACCGAAGGTGCATTTTGCCGGATTAACTTTCATCCGGAACCTTCTCAAGTTGTCAAAAGTTTGCCTCAGATCATCGATCAAGGTATCTTTTACCTTAGTTTTTATCACGACATCGTCCACATAGACTTGCACATTTTTTCCAATTTGATCAAACAGGCATTTTCGCATACAACGCTGGTACGTTGCACCAGCGTTGCGCAAACCAAAAGGCATAGTGACATAGCAATAAGCCCCGTGTGGGGTAATGAACGCAGTTTTTATTTGATCTTACTTTTTCAGGGGGATTTGGTGGAAACCGGAATAAGCATCCAGGAAAGATAACAACTCACAACCAGCGGTAGAATCGATCACCTGATCAATCCGGGGTAAGGGGAATGGATCTTTCGGGCAAGCCTTGTTCAGGTTGGTGTAGTCAATGCACATGCGCCACACCTTTGGAGCTTTGGGTTCTTCCTCTTTCTTCTTCTCGACTAGCACCGGATTGGCTAGCCAC